>NW_027282110.1:0-171576 GCF_046629955.1 Centroberyx affinis | reverse complement strand
TCTTGGTTAGGGGGGGCAGTACGCTCTTCTATACTGCAGCCCTACAGGTGGAACTTACTTCTTGACACATCCTCAGTCCTGCCCATCCAATACTCGGTGAACTATATTGAGGACATGTCAAGCAAACTGTGGGATTGAAAACCTCCCATACTTCTACAGTGTACATGTCTCATCAGGTTTATCTGCCCACAGTGATATCCACTTCAGGCTTCCAACAGCTTCAGCTTTTACCTGGCTCTGATATGTTCTGTTCTCTCTTGTATAAAGAGAACATCACGCCAAACTCATCGGCAAATGTACATACTGTATGCTGTAGAACATGACTTAAGAAAATGTATGAGTCAGTGGGATCTGTTTGTAAATTCGGCATATACATAATACACCAAGCAGCGCTTTATTTCAATAAAATCTCAATTTATAGAATTGGTTCAAGCTGCTCCTTACCTCCGTCTGTGCTGTATTTTGGTGGAAGAGGATTGTGGGAATAACAGGCAAAACAGTTCTAAAAGTTAAGATTTTATTCAAATAAGTGCTGTTCAGTCTATTGGATGCATGCCAAATGAAGAGTGGTTCCTCATGATTTGCAAATGTCTTCAGTTATCTTCTACCAGGTATGAATGTTTGCCGATAAGCAAAGCAATATTAAATTGCCAGATTTTTGAATGGAGTTTGGTGTGACCTATCCATACAAGAGAGAATAGAGCTTTATTCAGACTAGGTTTTACTGCATAGATGTACTAACCTACAGTACAGTAAGAGTGCCTGGACTTGCCTGGAAATGAAATGCTTGTTATTAATTAGGACTTAAAAAAGACAAAGATGACTGATTATTTGTGTTTACATGCACTTTTATATGCATGTGTACAACCATAACCTGTGTGTGTGTGCTTGCCCACTAGGTTCTGTGGCTACCATCAGATCTGCGCTCCCTGGTCCAAGAAATGGACCCTGAGCTCCAGCAAACTTCAGGCAGCCGGCTCCCTCTAGAGGAGCTCCAGAGCAACCACATCGTCAAACTCAACCTGCACTACAGCGCCATGTCCCCTGAGCTCGTCAGGTCAGTGTGTGTGTGTGTGTGTGTGTGTGTGTGTGTGTGTGTGTGTGTGCGCGTGCTTGTCTGCAGAGACAGTGCATCAAAGCATTTTCCTAGATTCATATGAATAGTTTACCTGCTCTTACAAAATGATTGATAGAAGGTTTGAATCTCTGGACCAGTAATGCTCTCCCCTCCCTCAACAACCACTGTTGAGGTACCCTTGAGCAAGGCTAGGGTTCCCAGTGGTTATGGAATACCTGGAATATTATGACATTTTGAGGTGTGTGTGTTCCAGAAAGGGAATGTTTGCAAACCATAAACCGGGTGAATACATATTTCTGTACGTTAAAGGCAGACATTTTCCCCCTTGAAATAGCATAAACTCATCCAAAAATGATCCTACTCAATCGTGACCTATGGCCCATTGGTAGTGTGTGACTGTGTGTGTCTGTAGAGACTCTGCCTTCTGCCTGGATGTCCTTATTTCTGAATGTTCGGGACGTTTCCGGGCGTCAACCTTTTTAGCAGTTTAGCAGTGTGTTTGCCTGCAACCAAATCCCCTGCTGAATCTTTTTATATCTAAAAGCCACACTGGCTATGGTAGCGGTCCTGAACTTTAACACAGAGTAACTGGAGTTTGTACCATTCAGGCGACTGTGTTCAGGGGGCGTGCGCTTCGTGTCTTGTTGAGCTAGGGAGGAGGGATCAAATTTTAAAGTTGTGTTTACAAGCAATAACTGGCAAATTCCTACTCAGTATGCCTTTAACAGGGTTCCTACGCAAGTATTATAAATGAATTTGATCATTTCCAGGTCTTGAATAGTTTGGGAATTTGAAAAAATGTCTGGAAAAGTATGGAAAATGTTGTGGTTCAGGTCCGATACACACATAATTCTGTTGTAGAGCCACTTTGAGTCCACAGTTTTTGTTGATGTGAAGAATAATGTTCAGATAGAGGGACGCTCTTATTACCCAGCCGCTGTCAGCATGCATTATATCAAATACAGACCAAAATCAAATCCGGTCAAGAACATAGGGTCTGGGAAAAATCTGGAATTTTAAAATGGAAACCGTGTAGGAACCCTGCCAATCATCTCACATATTCTGATATTTGTGGCTGTGAAGAACAATCTTCATCTATACAGTGATATGACCTAGTTAGCAGGGGCAAGATGTCTATCTGCGTAAATCATATTGAACACCAGACAAAATCTTCAAAACAAATCAAGGTCTGGAAAAAGTATGGGATTTTTTTATTGAAAATGTGTAGGAACCCTGCTTTAAATGTAAAACCTTACAAGACCTTTTAAATGCCAGTTCAAGTAAAATGTAAGTCCAATTCCATCCCCAAATAAACCTGTGGACCCTATAAAGTATACTTCTGTGCAACCAGGGAAATTCCTTGTGATGTGGTTGTACATGGTGCAGAGTGTTGCTGGTGTTATCTGTAAGGCAAGGCTGTCTTATAATACTTGTAAACAGTCTTCCTCACTTTCAGTTTGACCTGACTCCATTTCTCCTACTTCTCATGTTCAGTCAGTGCAAAAGAGAAAAGACCGTTCTGAATGTCATTTCTTAGATTCTCATCACTTGTGTCCATGTGTGGTATTTGACTTGTGTGCAGTGAGTACGCCGCGGTGAACATCACCACCAACCTGTATGTGATCAGCCAGCCGTGGCTCTACTCCCTGGCCTGGTGCACCGGAGTCCATTCAGTCACCACCAACGCCCCGCAGCTCCTCAGCACTATGAACACACCGCTCTTCCTCATGGTGAGAGACAGAGTCGGTCCCAAGCTCCACTAGAAGCCACATTCTGCTCCATTTTCACCACTGATATCTCTAATCTTTAGTTAGAGCTCTTCGTTTGAAAGTATAATTGATTTTTGTTTATATTGGTGGGTTTTTTGCCTTATGATCACCAACCGGAACTCTCTCTCTCTCTCTCAGACTCCAGATGAGTATAACCTGATGTGGATCCTCACTGATGTCCTGTCCCTCATGCTGATCCTCGTCATCTTCATCTTCCACTGGTGAATGCCGTACGCTCAGTTGAAAATAGGTGATAGCGAACGGAGCAGGCCAATTCCCTCAGGCGGGGGCGCTCCACAGTCTAGAGGCCCTGATGGTAAAAATCACCTTTTAGTCTCGGGTCTAGATTGTGGGACAGTCAGAAGACCCTTCGATCATGTGAGTTTTTCTGATGTCTTATGCTGCATTCGGATCAAGCTGGGGACATGACAGTGACTTTTGGCTGAGGCAGGGATACAGGGAGTCCAGATGGGATGAGACAGCTTCAGGTTCTCTTGTCTGTGCTGTCCTGATGGGGTTTTGTTTTGCGCTTGTCGGCAGGTGGCGAGAGCGAGGACTGGCTTTCTGCTCGGGCAGCAAAGCCACGCTAGACAACGGCACTTACAGCAAGTTCAGGACAGGTGAGAACTTTGGTGCAGAATGCTCATCGCTGTGGTGTTCCCAGAGATCACCTGTCAATCAAACCGTGTGTCCAGTACTGTGACCCTAGGGAACACCGAAACTGCATGTCTTACCACTTTTGGGTATTGCGCCTTAGTTAAAATCACTCCCAGTGAGAGAAGTGTCAAGACAAGCTGGCTTTGTCAGGCTTTTTGACGAGAGCCTTAATCATTAGCATTACAGCTGAAGCAGTCAGATTTCCATTTTTGCCTATGGCATTGTGGAGAGGTTCGAATTTGGGCTCGCAATTTTTGGGACAAAAATACACAGCCAGCCCGATGGAGTTGGACTAAAAACTTCGTCCAGATATCGATGCATGGGCCAAGTGTAAATTGGAAGGTACATGATAGGGCAGAGGGCGCTTTTAAGTGACAACAACTCACTGTCTGATTGCTGAAATGTTCCTTAGGCAGGGCATGTCTTTTTGTCTTTAGTTTGATTGTTAATCCGTACCTTTCTGACTCTGCACTAATAACAGAGATGAGTGATGTATGGTCAGTCTCCAGTGTTAACTCCCAGGGAGAGTCACGCAGCCCGCTGACCGCCACGCCCAACCTGGCAACCGTCACCGAGCACTGACCACTGACCCCCGCCTCCGAGAGGAGTCCACCTGGCAGGCCGGGGCCCACACTGCCAACCTCCCTCTGAATGACCAAAGCCCTTGTGTTAAGGTAGACAATAATACTTCCTGAAGATCTCTCTAAAAATATACCCACAGATGATGAAATGAAGTATATGAAACATTCCTTCACCTTAGCAGTACCTGTTGGTATTAGCAACATTCTACACTGTCATCAAATCAACTGTCAGGCTAAGATGAAAAGTGACCTGGGCCTTTTTCTGAAGCATTTGTATTTTTAGAGGAATGTTAGTGTTGTTACCTAAGGAGTGACAAAGCTCAGCTGCTCTTGGAGAAAGGAAAGGACGATTCCAGCGTGCCTGGAGTTTTTGCTAATTTCCCAGCATTCCCTTACCGTTTTACATTACTGTTGATTTTTCCAGTGCTTTCATCACGTTATGAGCTATTTGCTGTTTTTCCTTTGTCTTCGTTGTTTTTCAAAGTAAATATTTTGAAATAAACACTGTCTAAATGAACAACGCAAGTTCAGGTAGGAAACTGTAGCTGGCTGTCTTCAGCTGATTGGACGAACTCAGCAGCTCACCTTTACAAGTGAGCCAATCAGCATATGTCAAACCTTTTTAAATAACACATACTCACTCACTCACATATATATGTCATAACCATTTCTAAACGTATTAATATCAATACGTGCCTCGTTCTGACTGATATATGATGAGGTACACAAAGCGGCAACTTTAAGCATGCATGTAAAAATGGTCACAATTAACATTATGGGGATGGAAACTGTACGAAAGGAGCAAAAACTCAAATCACACTGGAATTGTCCTTTAAAGCTTTGTCAGTTGTTCTCCAAGAGTAGCAGAATTTTTCATTCCGTTAGAGTCAAGCACCTTGTAGGAGCTGTGAGGCTGTGACAGATTTTTTTCCCCTAAAGTTGGAAGAGCTGTGGTTGTTTGCTTCAAATCCCAACGGGAAACCAAAAGCGAAAACAGAACGGCTAAACAAAACTTTATTTATCCTTGGCATAACTTATATGTTCAGTAGGCCTCCTATAATGGGCCCAGGCATTATTCTCAGACTTTTTTATCAGAAAATACCCCGTTATTTGCTTTCTACTTCATATACTTCATCCTAACTCTGTTTTACATTGTTCATTGACCATTTCCCTTACTATGGCTTTTGTTGTTTTATTTTGGTGCAAGGTCCCTTGAAGTCACATATTATGAAACATCATTTACTGTGTAAATAAGAGATTGTAAAAAGAAGAAAGGGTACCTTGCTGAACAGTGTTCATTTCATACCCAGTATAGAATACAAGTTTACAGCTATCAATTCCAGTGTGAACCATATTATTACCGCCGTATTTATTGAATTATGAGCTACTTGTGTGGGAACTTACTGCCAGTTCTAGATATTCCCTAATAAGGAACGAGGAAGCCATGTCTCCAAGCCCATATACTGCAACTAAATACAGTTGGTCACTCCTCGTTGGAATGCTTAATACTATAGTGTTTAAATTTCTTCACACCTCCTTTGCGTCACACATGAGAGATGCTCTGATGCTTTCTGTCATATGTACATCAATAGTTTAGGTTCTCGGGGGTTCATGACAAAAGTTTGGAGAGGAGAGATTCTCGTTTTCTTACCAGTCTACTTTCCCAACAGCATTCAATCATGCGATCATCAATCAATCAATCAATCAATCATCACTTTTCGTATCCCACCACCTCCTAATTATAACAAATACAGTCCAGTGAGGCGTTTCAGCAAGCTGCAGCAGAGCCAATGATATTATACAAGAATTTCAGTCGGCTGCACCACGCCTTATATTCTTCTCGCCCCATTTCCAGTTTTAACACGAAGAATCTCAGACTATTGAATATGGTGTATATTGTTTTAGGAATATGGTCCGCATCATTTCAGTGCCTTGGACAGATTCTGTAACTTTTCACGGTGAAGCTCCACTTAGCTGGCGGACCGCCTCGTCCATGAACCAGGATCCACAGTCACATTTAGTGACACTTCCCCCATTACTGAGAAACCGGGCTTGGCTGTATATAATTAGATGCATTAGCTTCTGTGGTACATATGGTCCTTCTCCATTTCCCATCATTCCCTTTGCAGTGTTCAGTGTTAGTACAGTAGGAATCAAACACTGGGACATTTCCTTTCTTATTGTTAGTTGAGATGGATGAGGATATGACATCTATGAATGATATTTCACTTTGTGTTGGGAAATTGAGATCACAATTACAGTACTCAAAACTAATTTATTGTGTATGTGCAATATATGTAATAGAAAAACAAGTGTATTATTTATACCATATGGTCCATGTGAGATATTTCATTTAGTTGACGAGTGAATTTAAATGGAAAGCCCAATGGCAAGAGTAAATGACTGTACTGTATATCGCCGGTCTTTTTAGCTCCATTAGTGTTAATTGGAGTCAAAGCAGAGTATGAATGTCAAGAACGGCTCTGGAAGCTGTTTGAATCTTTTATGGCTCGCTGCATTTAATAAGCTGAGGTTATGGATGTCATGTTGACTAGCTCGACTCAAAGCTTTACATTTCGCTATTTAAGACATAGGGCCCTATCTTACACCCGGCGCAAAGCACAACGCAAGTGTCATTGCCGACCGACGCGGTTTCATTTTTGCACCCACCTTGTTTAAATAGCAAACGTACTTGTGCCCATCTTTGCGGCCATGGGCGTGTTGGTCTTAAAATGAGGTGTGGTCAGGTGCATTGTTGGCGCATTGCTATCTTGAGGCAGCGGAAAGCGATTGCGCCTTACTTTGCGCCCACATTGTGCGTCGTTTAACTAGCGATTTGGACACGCCCTAAATGCACTTCGTTTAAATAGGGCCCATAGAGTACCAAATAAGAACAACATCGTTTGAATGGGTAAGAAATGTCAATTTATTTCATGTTTTGCCAAAGAATCACCATGTACAAACCAATGACTGATTTTTCTATGAATGACATTTACAAGATTGTTCTGTAGAACTGTAAAAGCCATTTCAACGATTCCTCTCAGATTGTAACTGTATAATATGGCATATCAGAATAAAATAATATTTTCAGACAAATGTGACATTTCTTTGAATCTTCAGCATGGCTCTTTGTGGAAACCCTTCCGGCTCCACGGGTTAAAATCTATTAAACAGATGTTAAAGCTGAAGCTCGGCGGGACAGGTTCACCACTTGCATCTGAAGCTGTTTTTAGAAATGACAACTAAGATTAAAATGCCTTCAGACCCAGAGTAGTGATTGGCTGTCTCCAGTACAGCTCAGGGTGTCGAGCGACTGGTTCGGTCCTGATCCCTGGTTCCCGGAGCACAGATCATATTAAAGAGAAGGATCGTTCAAATGCTGGCAAGAGTCTTAAGTTTCACCATCACATTTAGAGGGATCAAAGTGAATACATGTGTTTCAGTTGCATTTGTTTCTAGTCAAAGCTATTTTGTCATTATTTACATGTACGCCAGCTGAAACCTTGATTTGCAACGGATAATGTCATTTATCCATCCATCTTATCATAGATGAAACTATTTCTCCTGTCTCCATAAACATGATCAAAAAATCAATGCTAATACTTTAAAAAACACTCAAATGTGTGTGCATGAAATCATCACTCAGTACGTATGAGGACACTCTAAAAGCGGTCTGACTAGCTGGATGAACTGATACAGAGGTGATGTTTTAACTCTTGTGGCACAAATGTGGTCTGTTTCCTCTGGCAAATTGAAACATCAGGTTAAAATACATCCGCAAAGGGATGATGGCGTGCCTTTGGTCTGATCTATATTTGAAAAGATTTGTTCCAGAATGACATATTCTTTTGAAAAGTGAAGACTATCCTCCATGCTGGTTTGGGAAACATAAATAATGATGCATCTTAAAAACAAAGCTACGTACAAGACAAAAAAACAACAACGAAGGAGTGCTTGTTGGGTATTTTTTAGGGGTTCCAGGCCCAATTTGCTATCTGGGAACTATCTCTAAGGCAAACTGATTCTGGTTTACAGCCATGAAAAGCTCACATCTGGACCACAAAGTTAGAAATCCGATTTTCTATCATTTTGTGTAAATCCATTAGGTTCTTCTACCAACTAGAAACACTGATAAGTTCTCAACACTGATGCATAGAGAATGCACAAATGTCAAGGCATCGAATTCCGACTCTAAAATCTGAAAATGATCGTAATTAATACGCATAAGACAGAATTCCTCAACTATTTACAGCTCGCAAGTGTAGAGAGAATTGAGAAAGCAAGAAACTTCGCTGATAATATAATGCGGAGGACTAGAGCTGTGCTTTTTAAGAAGCCATCCCAGTTGCCATGTTACATGTGGTGCGTTGGGAGAAAAGTCAATTAAAGGCAACAGGTGAGTTTAAGACAGGACCGATACATACTAACATAACAAATGAAAACATTGGCATTTCAGTGTCGCCAGTCAACACAGCGCTCAGAATGGGGATTTGCCTTAATACCACTTGGTGCAGACGAGTCAAAAGAACCGGCGCCTTCTTTGTTCTATTTGTGATATGGAGTTTTCTCTCTCGCACACGTGCTCTATATGTTTCACAGATATGTAACGAGTGCATTCGCTTTGCGTGTGTGGGCGGCCGTGTGTGCCGCGTGTTAATGAATGTGGGATCGATTTGGGACGATCGATGAGTTTCCAGCTCACTTGCTGTTGCCCCGGGACGTCCGCTGTTTGGTCATGGTCGTCAGCATCTGGCTGATGTAAGAGGTCAGGAGGTCGTCCATCTTGTAGCCCTGGGGGGGGGGGGGGCATATGACAGTATATTACTAAAACTGTCATATGTTCTGCTCTTCTAAACTATATTCTGTTCTGATCAGGAGGTTTCACTCCATTGGTATTACCCTAGACAGTTATGTAATTCTATACTAAATAATGTCTAACAACAAACTCTTCTCTAATTTAGCTTTGACTTGATTGAACAGCTCACCAGTGAGGTTTCACACAGCAGCTTGCTGCCTCGGACCAGGTTCCCGATGGTGATGTGGAAGTAGGTGTTGCCGCTGCTCCAGTTGGAGATCTTAGTGAAGGGGTGGGTGGTCAGGATGTCCTGCACAACATACAGGGAGAGGAAGGATGAAGAGTTTTGTTCCAAAAAGAGATATTCAGCATTAGACAAAAGTGACACCTACTCTCGCAAAGGGTAGTATGTAACTTAAAGCTGCATTAGGCAAGATTTGTATGAAAAAATACACCCAATCAGTCCAAATCACAAAGTGGAGGTGCAACAGTGTGCACTAGTCGAGATGGTGTAGATTGACACTGTTTGCCCAAGTTAATGGACACAATGGAAATCTGCTCCATGCACAAGAAGTGACAAATTGAAACTTAAAATTGAAATCCAAAAGTGTCTACTAAACAGTAGTGAGCGCTCACCGGTGATACCTGAACTTCTTCACCACCTCTACCTCCACCACACACTAGAAGAAGACATGTAGTTTACTGACGCCACATTAAAGGATTTTTGGGTAATGAAGTCCTTCAAACTTCCAAGAATTCACATACTCTTGCTGCCACTTGGGGCCACAAAAGTGCAAAGTTGTCTTGTGCAGCTTTAAGTTTTTTGTTCGCAAAATACTCACATTTTGGATCCTCTATCATTTTTGAAATACAGACTGATGTGCTTTTGTTCTGAAATGCATTTCTGTGCACAGACATGCAGACCCACCTTAGACTTGGGATCAATCAGACTGACTCCATGTTTGTTGATTGCGATCAAGAGGGTCTCTGGGTAATTTGGATCAGTGGTTTGCTGCAAGAAAGAAGAAAGCAAGAATAGGTGAGCACACAGGAATGAGCTTCACTGCAGATGCAAAAGAAGAAAAATAAAAAAGAGAAAAAGAACTATGTGCAACAGCTTATTATTGGATTTGTAAAAGTTCTTCACTATGGTCTAAATCCTTTACCTTGACCTCAAAGAAGGCAGAGCCAAAGGTCGGCCATTTGTAAATGATTTTTAGGAAGGAGAGCTTGGCCTCTTCTCGACTCTTCCCTGAATGTTTGTTGAATAGCGACACGATGGACTGGGAGGAAGACACATACAGAGACAAACCAGTAAGATAAAAGATGTGCATATCACAACATTCATTCATTTTGTTTACCCGCTTATTCCTATTCAGGGTCATGGAGGGGCTGGAGCCTAAGCCAGAATACACTGGGCGGAGATACAATATTGATATTATCAATATTATCACACTTGTGCTCTTTTCATGTTGCTTTGAAGTAAGCTATTCAACACCAGAAGTCAAACTGAACAACAAATAGCACTTTCCAGATCTTATTTCTCTATTTTTTGGATGAGAGAATCTACTAAAATACCTAAACTGTAAATGTCATTTTTAATTAAACAGAAATGTATGTGATAAAACTTTGGAAATTTTTTGTCTCATTTGTGAATGCCAGCTTCCTTTGCATCTAGTTTTCAAACCAAGATAAAAAAAAGTCATTGTTATTCTACAGAAGAGGATTATGGATGTGAGAAATTTATCTGAGTTCTGAGATTAATCTCAAAACTCCCTTGCATCTAGTCTTCATTGGATTTTTGGCCCACACTCCTCTGTTGTTACATGTTTTTGACAATCTTACCCTCTTCCAGTCGTCGGGGGAGAGGTGTCGGAGCTGGTCCTGGGGGACGAGCTCCTTCAGGACCTTGGGAATGTTGTGGAAGTGGGATTTGTCCTCCTCAAACTTCACCCTGTAGATGAGTGCCGCCAGCTGGTGCACCTCTTCTCTGGAGCACTTGTGGTAGCCACGCAGATACTTAGGCAGCTCCTGTACAGAGGAAACAGCTGTGTGTGTGTTTGCTTGTGTGTGTGTGTGTGTGTGTGTGTGCACTAGGGTTGACCGATACAGGATGTGTTTTTAAAGGCTGATACCAATTCCGATATTTTTGGATTGAAGCCGCTGATAGCTGATACTTTCTACCATTAGAAGTATTCAGTGTTTTCACCAGAATATTATTCTTGTGGAAAAGCCTCTGAAACAGCATTTAGACCATCATAGGACACTAAAACTCTCCATCAATAATAATTAATAATACATATTAATGCACACTTTGATCAAAATGTCTCATTAGAATCAGTTCAGGTTAAGGGCTTCCCAAAGACAGCCAGTGTAGTATTGATCAATTCTACACTGTATGTAATCAAACAAACTGCATCATATCCATCATATCAGATGTGGACGACACTGACTGGACCAGATCCCATTTTTATATTGTATTATTATATTGTATTATTTTTGTATTATCAGCAATCCAATATATTGGTCTAACCCTAGTGTGTACAAACAGACATACTGAGAGTCAAGCAAAAAATGCCAAGCTTACTGTAACAAGTCATTTAGTTTAGTATTGAGTTTTAATGCCATTTATCTTTAAAAAATAGTGAAAAAAATATGCTGATGGGGTTGAGATCATTTCACTTGTTTACAATGCAGTTTGATCGGTTATAAGAATTTTCTAGAATGTGTTAATGTCTCAAAATAATGTGGATTACACCATTAGTATCAAGAAAATGACACTCCAAAGAAAAAGAGGATTTTAAAAACACAATACTAATGATACAAAATGACACGACTTGTTGAAATGGATAGTTTTTGCAGTGTGTACATTTTTGAGATATACGTAGGTATGTGCTGCTGTTACGGAGGCCACTCACTTGGTAGTAGTGGAAGATGGAGTCGGCCATGGAGTCTTTTCCCGGCGCCGTATTGGTCCACAGCTTCTTCATGAAGAACACCTGATAGGTCAGCGAAGGCACTACGCCTTCACACGGGAGAAGCAGAGGTTAGAAGGTAAACCGCACAGGAAATCTAGCTGCGTAATTAACACGTTTCAGCCGTTATCTTCGCTAACTCTTGAGCCGAGCTTTTTACCGTCTTTTACATGTCGGGCTTTCTTGATCCAGTCGGTCAGGTGCCTCACGAAGTCGAAGAAGAAATCGCCGTCAGGCACGCTGATCACCTGGAGAACCAGAGAAGCACAGGTTGAAGTTCTGTGAAAAACACTGATATCAGTTGAAGATTTGATGATATTCCATTGAAAGAGCTCATTTTCAAAATACTGGAGAAAAACATTAACTGTAGTTCATCATTCAATAAATCTGAACAATAGAGGACCCGGTCAGTAAAAGTGCTTTAATTTAGTAAAGCCAGAACTTAAAGGAATACACCAAGTTTTTGTTAGATTGTTGGCTCCGATGCTCCATGCTAACACTTTAACATATGTTGAGTGATAGTAGGCTCCATGCTAACACTTTAGCATGGAGCCTACTATGTTGAGCCATAGTAGCCTTCAACTGACAACCCTTTTAAATGTAGAATCATTTGTTTTCATTTTGAACTACCAGTCATTTTCTAGGAGTATCTGTTACTTCTTTCAAAAGGCAGATATTCATTTTGGAGCCAAAGTCTTCATTATACAGTGTAATAGTTTTAAAATGCTACAAAAAAACAAACTTTTACAAGAATCTAGATATCCAGGCTAAAGAGAGGCCCTCTACCTTGTCAGTGATCTTGACGAAGAGACTGAAGCCCTCTGAGGATTTGAGCATCAGCCGGCCGGAGATGTTGTGGCAGAAGTCTTTGGCCTTGGTGCTCGACTCCACCTCAAACGCCTGGAATGAAAAACAGTATTGAGTGTTTTCCCCAGAATTTTATTGGTGGCAAGGTAGAAAAACCTCTGAAACCCCATTGATACCATAGGACACAAACTATTATGCTATATGGAAGCACTTGGGGTTTCAGTTGACCTCTGACCTCATCTGAGTCATCAGGGAAGTAAACTTTGTGGAAGATCTGAGTCGTCTTGTGCTGGATGGCCTCCACCTCCACCAGATGAGGAGGGTACTTCCTCGATCCATTTCTGCAACACAGAGCGGAGAGGAACGATAAAGAGAGTTGGAAAGGAAAGTTTGAAAGAGAGTTAAGTAAAAATGAAATGGAAGAATAACAGAGTTTCTTTCCAGTCATGCCAATAAAGCAGACGGAAGAAAGAGACAGACAGAATGTGTGTGTGTGTGTGTGTGTTACCGCAAGGCTTTCTGGAGCCGCTGCATGCAGTCTGGAGCTAACGGATGGTGTTTCTTGGCCTGGAGGAACTTCTGGACGTGAGGCAGCAGGATGTTACTGGGAGGAAACAAACCGGTGCAGAGCCACAGCAGCTCCCAGCCCTTCTCCTCGCTGTACCTACACACACACACACACACACACACACTCGGTAATCAATGGTGTGTGTTAATGGTCTGAGACGGACGCTTCACTAAGCATTAAAACATGGAAAGAAAGTAAATATTCTGACCACAAATGTGTTCTTGTGGCATAAAAAATCCAAGTCCAGGCTCTCGTGTGGGTTGGAAATTTAAAAAGCTTTGGCCATTCAAAACATGCATCTGCCCATGCTTTCATACACCCTTATGAAAGCATAGGGTGATGGAGTTTTGAATGTCTTAGCCCTCCCCAATTACGGGCTTTTTAACTTTAAAACAGACATGAGAGCCTGGACATTAATCTTTATACCACAATAACATATTTGTGATCATTTTATTTCCTTTCTTTCTTTCCAGTACAATTCCTGGCCTCCAACAGCAGCAGAAGATACCTGCAGAGCTCCTAGTATATTTCTTAAATGTGTTGTACTGCACAGTTTTCTCTACATTTAGAAGTGATCAGGTGGTGTGCCTAGGGCCCCCACCAATTGGAAAAACAGAACAGTTAAAAAATTGTGTAACGAAGTTGAATGACGAGAGTATTGCAGCATGAAAAAATGTCTGCCTATACAAAGTAGCCTTGATAGATTGTCATCACCGTCCCAATAATTTAATTGGTGATGGAGGAGACCAGTCAGCCAATCACAGCAAGTCACGGCAATCCAACGGCAAGATTTCAAAATGATACTAGCCATTGGGAGCCAAGAAGAGAGAGACAAAAATAATGATGTGTAAGCACAAATTAAAGGTATGTTATTATGCTAAGGAGGAATACTATGTAAAACTACATGCATTTTACATTGTGAGCCACAGGGTCAGACAGGAAGCAATGGGGTTTATGGGAAATGTAGTCTTAATTTTGAGAAACACTAGCACTTACAATATCACTTGTGTGAGATACAATCATCTCCACCAGGGTCTCATTAGTTTACAATAATTATACCAAGATATCACAATTAATTTGGCAATGATATACTTTTAAATACGTTTAAAAATGCTACATGTAGCACCTTTAACTGTGTGCCTGCAAAGTAGACGAGTGCAGCTGGTCCTTTCTACACACATTGGTGTATGTAAAATGAACTAAGTGTCAAGTGAATTTATGGAGAACCAACATGAGATATCAAACTGCCTGTCTTGTCAAAAAGGTGGTGTGATATTATCGTCTTTCACACTGTTGCATTGGACGAGGTAAACGTAAATGTGTGTGTGTGTGTGCTGCAGACTTACTTGATGTGATTATCGGTGAGCTGTTTGAGGATCTGACAGAAAATCTCATCTTTGAGCGGCTCGGCCTTCAGCGCTCCTTCAAAGATGAGGTCGGTCAGCTCGTTCACAGACCGCACTCGTTTGGACGGGTAATCGCCCATGTACTTCATCACAGGTGGAGTCATGGTTAAGGACCAGCCAACATACTGGACAGTAAATCACATAACATAAATCCAGGCCAAACACACAGTGGCCTATAATGTCCAATATGGCCTAACTGAGTTTTGAATGACTTACAATGACGTGTAATAACACAAACACACACACCGTCCAGTAAAGGATATCTATGAAGGCCAGGCAGGCCTCCTGGGAGAGCTCCTCGTGGGCCAGGACCTTCTTCAGTAGTGGCTGTTTGAGAGGCTCCCTGGTGCAGCTCCATAGACTCTCCTTGCCTCGGGCTTTGGAGATCATCACCCTGCTCAGAGTGCTCTTAACGGGAGGCCTGGAAGGACGGAGGGTCAAACCAGGAAGAGGGACAGAGATGACGGAGCATCATAGATGTCAGAACTCACAACCTGATCCTGCAGGTTTGCACCCTGCAACATCCGCCGCATCAAACTCCTGCCTATTCCTCATAGACTACAACTATATTTACCTCCATTCCCCACCCTGGTTCCTATGAGCAAAATCTTCAGTACTATATATGTAAATAAGCAGGGGAAGCACCTGAAGTAGTCGTAGGAGAACTCTTCCAGTGTGTAGGGCTTGGCCTTGTCCTCTTTTTCAGAAAGGCTCAGCTGGGACATAGTGACGGACGCTCTCCTCTGATCCGGGGTCATGGTCACAAGAGCCTGGGACAGAGAGGGAAAAGGAAAGGAGGGAGGAAGAGGGTGTGGTGGGAACGAGGAAGGCAGAGACAGGATAGAAAAAAATAAGTAGTAAATGAGGGTGGATTGGAGTGCACTCACTTTGCCCACAAGGAGAGAGAATTCCTGCTGAATTACACCACAGGGAACACTGAAGGGAACACCTCTCCAAATTCAAGCATGTAAATAAACCACTCTAGAAGGAAATGTACTACAGTGATGCATTTCTTGTCAATAAAACCCATTTGAATTGGACTCAGTTGTAATCAAGGAGCTAAAATGATACACATCATCGTCCTTGATTCACCACATAAGCTGTGTATCATTTCTTTGTTGAATGAAAGTTTGTTATTTTCTGTTTAAAATCTACATGTCATCTGGTTTTCTAAATAAAATCAACCTACACTCGATTTCCTCAATAAAAAACACATAAATACAAAAAAAAACATAATCTAGAAGAAGATTCTCTGAAAGCTTTGGCTCTGTTTGCTCTGGAAGAACAGCGCCCTCTTCCTGTTTGGTGCCGTAAAGCGATCCAGCAGATTTCCCGCCAAATCCGACCAGGTGGCTCACAATGTAAAAATCAGTGTACAGGCTGCCAATGTTCTCAGTGATAGTGTCATTTGTTTACATTTGTAATCAAACTAATATCTCAAAATGAATGTGGTAATGATTTTATTGATGTTAAAATGCTACAGGTTGCACAGGTGATCGGTTTTGGAGCCCTACTCACCACTAGGTCATACTGTGGCCTGGTGACAGTGGGCAGCACGTAGACGCAGTCGGCTGGGAAGTCCCCTCTCTGCTTGGTCCTGTCGTTCATGCCGTGGGCCCAGCCGGAGTTCATCACTTGCTCCCCGCTGTGTTCGTCCAGCATGATCAGATCCCCCTTGGAGAAACTCAGGAATGTGGAATCCACCCCCGCTAAGAGATAAGGAGTACACAAATAGACCGTAAAATAAATCTACTCTCCTCAACTCAACCTGCTAACAAGTTTGTTTATCGGTGATAGGCAAAAAAGCGAATATTACCGGGATTGGGGCAGTCCAGCAGCGCCACCACGTACTTGGACCTCTTCCTCAGACCCTCAAGGAAAGCGACCACCAGATCCCGGATATCCTCGGCGTTGTTGGAGGTGAACGTGTACTCGTCTCCTTTGATGGTGGCCAGGGTAAAGCTCTGGCCCTGCAGTTTACCCCCTCTGCAAGGGCAATTTGCTTTAATCATACCAGCCATATTTTTTTTCCACAGCATACGAAAACACAACACATCAATGATGGAGAAAATAATAATTGTCGTGCAACAATTCTAAAACAGAGGATTCAGCCTGTAAAAGTGTTTTCATTTCAACATGTCAATTGAGGTCTTTAAGGAATTCACTGAATATTTGGGAGATTGCCCTGTTGAGTGATGAGAACATAGACAATATGTTAGCATTGAGCCTACTGTCACTCAACATAGTGTATGTTAAAGTGTTAGCATGGAGCTGACTGAGCCAACGATCTACCGGATCGATGATTTTGCTTTCTATGTACTCATCACTTCACAGGTAAGTTGACCAATAGGACAATCTACCAAAAACTTGGTGCATTTCCTATTACTAACTATAAAAAGAGCCAAAATTTGTTTTCATTTTGTTCTGTGCATCATTTTGTAGTAGGTAGGAGTAGGAGTATTTTTTTGTCTGATGTTGGAAGTCTCTCTTGAAATGAAACTCTTCATATAATCTTACAGAACAATATTATTTTGACACATTTCATCATAAATGTTGCTCCAGTGAGGTGGGACACCATACCTGCTACTAGACACAGCGGTGATTTCTGGGAAAGAGAGCTCCAGCAGCACCTGCTCCTGTTCGTCCACAAAGTAAACCCCAGTCCAGTTCACCGCCACTATCACGTCATTCTTGGGCAGACTAGGCCCTGTAGGACGGACAGTGTGGCATCCATTTAAAAATAACCCACAATTATACATAATAAGAAAGGGGTTTATAATGCATTTCTTTGAGATACAGAACGTGTGTTAGCAGCTTAAACGCTGTAGTTTTACCGACCTGAGAATTTGAAGGCCTCGTAGAAGCGTGAGAAGAGTAAAGGCCACTTGAAACGAGCAAAGTCCACCACATCCTCCTTCACCTTCTGTGTGTCCAACCTCTTCTTTGTTTGTAATCCCTGGTTAGTTAGTGAGTTGTAGTTAGAGGAAGGGTTAAACCCTCAGCTGGCTTCAATTTTGTGTTGAATATGAAAAAGCCACAAAGGTAACAGAAATACACTGTTTGGGGGTAGATACAAGCTTGTTTAGCATGCACTGTCTGTATCACACTAAATACTGGATACACAGAGGTGAAACTTCTACCAATTTCTTTTTGCACAATACCCAGTTGATGAAAATGTCAGTGTCAGATACCTTTTTGTGGGCGGCGACAATGAGCTGGGCCCACTTCTCGGCGGTCTTGCCTGAGCTGATCTCTCTGTCGGGGATGTAGGTGGGGATGAGGCTGAGCAGGCGATCCTGGAGGATCTCGGAGCCGTAATCCACGTAGTACTGCTGAGAGGCCAGCTCGGCTAGGTCCTCCTCCTGATGGGCAGAGAAAACAAAGTCAATATCTGGAGTAGGGCTCCACTGATGTGGGTTTTTGAAGGACGACACCAATATTTTTATACTGAAGCTGCACTGATAGTCAGTGTCTTCAAAATTATGAAAAAAAATTATGTGTATTCAGTATTTTCCCCAGAATTGTGTTCTTGTCAGAGTGGAAAAGCCTCTGAAACAGCATTTAGACCATCATGGGACACTAAAACTCTCCACTGAAACCCAGACTAATGAAATTCTTCTAGGGTTTGCAGCTGTTTACGGCAGGCTGACCCACTGCAACTATACAATAGTAAGAGAAACTCTGGGGTACATTAACGCCTAACGCTACTGAACAATTACATGAAAAAATAAAAAGTGTAAAGAAAATGAAAATGTCATATGAGCTTGTCTAGACTTTTTTTATGTAGCTGTGGTCAGGGAGGAACCTCCATCATATCAGAGGTGGGCGACACTGACTAGCCGATGTCATATATCAGTCTAACCCAAATCTGGAGTTCAACATTGGTGGCTTGTGGACTTCCCTGCCTCTGTCACTCCTCACCCTCTCGCAGCGGTACTCTCCGAACTTCACCCCCCGGACGATCTGCTGGTAGACGAGGTTGGTGGCCACGTAGTCGTCGGCGGGGCTGTGCCAGGGGGAGAAGATCTCCTTCCTGAAGAACAGCCTCCAGGGGGCGTTCCTCTCCTGGGCGCCCTGCTCCTTGGCGTACTGTTCACACTGGGACACGGCGTCCATCACGTGGTCGCTGCCGCTGCCCAGCGACGACACCTGGCCAAAGCAGTGAATTTCTTTAATACCTTTGTGAAGTAGTATGAGAATGTATAATGTATATGCATGCACTCATATACAAACACTGTGTACTGAGGGGTTAGACCAATGTAGGTTTCTGAAGGCTGATACAAATGCTAATATTTTTGGATTGAAGCTGCCGATAGCAGCAGATATCTTTAAAAGTGACAATTTTCATGCCTAAAAATTCCAAGAAATTACAGATGCCTAAAAAATTTTGTTGTTGGAAAGCTGGAATAGCCTCTGACACAGCATTTAGACCATATGACACTAAAACTCTGAACACTGGGAAACACTGAATCCTCTGAAACAGCTCTTGCTTCCTCTTAACATCCTTTTAGGAGGGTTACCAGCTCCTTAAGGCAGGGTGAGGCAGGTTTCACTGCAGGTTTTACAGCCTGTTGAGTAAAATCCTGGAATGATTTCTCTGGTCAGACATCTGATATAAAAAATAATAATAAAACTAAAACCTTTACCTTGTCAAACAGGGCAATGTACAGCGAAAAGCCAAAGCGGTCTCGCAGGTTGATCTTGTCGGCCAGAGCGTTGCACAGCTCACTGGCTGTGGTGGCCGAGTCTGTCAGGAGGGTCTTGGTGGTGCCATCCATAAACGTTACTGGCAGCATGATGGGCTTCTTAGACTTAGTGGCCTGCCGGGGCAAAGCAGATCAGATTCAAGCTCAAGTAGTTAGTAACATTCAAAATATTCCACAGCAAAATGGTTTGTTCAACCAAGAAATATCTATCTATCTATCTATCTATCTATGTCGTTATGTTGTTGTTTGTTAGATAGTGTCTTCAAATTTCATAAGAAAATTCCACCTGATTCCAAAGCAAATTAACTTTGTTCAAGAATTTTCTTGAATCAAGTGTCATTTTCATGATGCCAGTGGAGTGCTCTGACTTTTTCTGCCTTGTTTCAAGATATTGACACTGGTTTCTAGAAAAGTCTTTAAACAAGTGTAAGTGAATGGGAACAAGTAGATTTTATGACTTAATATTAGAATTAACGACTTGTTAAGATGGACATTTTTTGCTGTGTTGGTATTAGACAAGTGTGTGGCTTGCCTTTGGCCCAGGAGAATTTGGAGTGTATGGATTAGCTCTCTCGTATTTGCAATACAAACATCAGCAAAATTCATACAGCTAATACCAAAGAACTAATAATCTGTGACATCATCAAGATACTTTCTGGACTGAACGATAGACTGATGTTGTGGATGCAGAGAAGGTTTTTAGTTGTATTTTTTTTTTTTTTGCAGTCAGGTGAGACATTTTCACTTATTTCTAATGCATATCAACTCCAGAAAAGTGATGTTACCTTCATAGAGTGAGGTAGAGTGAGGTGGAGTGATCCACCTTATATCAAGATATTGCCACTTGTTATATTAACTTCTTGAAACAAATGAAACTTTTATTTTAAGATTTTAAGACTTTAAGTACTAGATGAAATGACTGGCTTAAATGGGATGGCTTTTGCAGTTTAAATGAGCATAATTTGGCAGGGAACACCAATGTGAACAGACATCACATGGACAGTACAGGCATCACAGTAACCAAGGCCAGCATGTGTTTATATTTACAAACCTGCAGCTCCAGCCATGATGGAGGTTGGGTCCTTGTGCGGTTGACAAACGTCCTCCTCAACCTTTCCTCACAGTATGGAGCATAACCAGGAGGCCCACTGGTCATAAACGTCCGTAAATACTGGGGAAAGGGAAAGAGAAAACAAAAAGAGAGAAGCTTTGTTTAATCGTTATCACAAAGAGAGAAGTAAGTGACTGAAACTAGTGGGATAGTTGATAATATAAGTGGACTGACACTTATATTACACCAAAAAGGAGTAAAAGCTAACCAAAAAAGCAAATGACAGCAGTTTTACAGCATTTACCATGGTGATACATCACCTCTTCACTAGACGTTTCTGGTGGATCTCTGCTTACTCCTCTCTATTGTGAAAATGTGAAATATCACCTGTATATCGAGTGGTATTTCCATCTCAAGTGAGTTAAAGGGCTTCTTACTTTGACAAACTTCTCGGAGGGGGCGAAGCAGCCCACGCAGAGGGACAGCAGGATCCAGCCGCGGGCGTGGCTGCTCTTGGACGGGTTCTGAGTGAGCTGCTTGCAGATCTGACAGTAGATCTCGTCCCTGAGACAGAAAACAGGATCAGTTTATTGTCAGGTACTTGTCTGGTGTGGTCCAGTGAAGCTCTGTGGGTGGAATTAAGGTTGGACTGATATGGGTTTTTGAAGGCCAATGCCGATATTTTTGGATTGCCAATAGCCTGTATGTTATGCTCATATTCACCAGCTTTAAATTTGACCACTATCATGCCAAAACATTCCCCAAAATGTACAAGTATTGCCCCAAAATTGTATTCTTGTCGGGGTGGAAAAGCCTCTGAAACAGCATTTAGACCACTGGACACTAAAACTCTCCACTGAAACCAACCATCCTTCATTGAAACAACATATTCATGCATACTTGTCACATTAAGAATCAATTCAGGTTAAGGTCTTCCCATAGACAACCAGTGTAATATTGATCATTCCTACAATAAATATGTAATCAATCAATTACATCATATCCGTCATATCAGAAGTGGACGACACTGACCGGCTGATATCAGATTTTTAATACAAGGCCGATATCAGCCCATTATATCAACAAACTGATATATCAGGCTAACCCCAGCACTAACACCACTGGGGTTAGAAGAGTGAATTTAGTGAGGACAGTAAAGGAGGTTAGGATAATAAAACCGCAGTAGGTCGTAGGTCACCTGAGGGCGGGCCTTAGGATGCCGTTGCCAATGATGAAGTGGAGTTTCTCCAGGTTGGAGGTGGGCCGTTCCTCCAGCATGCTGTTCCCCTGGAGGCTGTAGTCCCCCTCTGTCAGCCGCCTGGTCACCTGCCGGGGGGATGGAAGAGGAAAAACATGAGATTAAAACCACTCAATAAATGGATATGAATGAATTTGTTTGATTATACATTTATTGTAGAATTTATCAATACTACACTGGTTGTCTTTTATCCATGGCTCTGATTTCTTTACCTTGAATGTCTCTATCGCACATGATCATTAAATAAACAGGAAATGACACCTGTTGTCAGGGTACTGTGGCTTTGACCCTCCTTAGTATTGGTTGCTTCAAATGTTGGTGAACTGCTAGTAAGCTACTCTAGAGTGCCAGCTAAAGACAAAAAGTGAAGATTATTTGAATGACTTGCTGAGTCTCACCTCTTCTGTGATCTTGGATTTCCTCTTCAGGGTGAGAGACACAAGTTTATGTCTCACACTGTTCCTCTTCTGGCTTCCGTCTATGGAGCTGTTCTGTAGACAGACACAAACATGGGATGACAATGACATTTTTCATGTTAGTAGGCCATATTACAACCACTACTACTGCTATTACTACTACTAGTACTACTATCTCTTATGCAAGCTCAATCAGACCGAATCCAAAAAGTACAAAAAGTGCAAATACATTTTGTTTGTTTCAGCCCCCTTAGATAACAACATATGTTTGTATATATGTTGCCATACTTCTTTTGTTAAGAGTATATACTTTTCTGTGAGTGACAACTTTGTGAACATTGTCTGGATTGGTCTAATGTGGTAAACCCCACCCATCTGGCGCTCCCTCAGCAGAGTAAAACAAATGCTCAAAGAACGATTTGAAACGATTTGATCTCACTGGGTATTTTTTTCACTCGCCTTTCCTCCATCTTTCTGCTCATCCTCTCTCACCTCCCCCTCCACCTGGAGTTCCTGCAGCTCCCTCTTGTAGGTCCTCTTGCCCAGCGTTTCATAGATCTTGGTCATGACGGGGATCTTCTCGCTGCCGTCGTTAATGATGATCTGGTACTTGGGCTCTGGGAGGTCGCCCATGAACCTCAACACCGTGATCCACACCGCCAACGCAGCCTGGACGACAGGAGAGGAAGATTAATTCAGCAGTAGGATAACTGATTGATTTGTTTCATTTTGGGATCTGTCAGTCACAATCTATTTCCCTACCATCTACAGTATACCTGTTTAAAGGTAACACATGTAGCATTTTAACATCAATCATTGCCACATTAATAATGAGGCATTAGTATAATTACCGTTAACAAACAAAGACTGACAGCCTCTATTGGCCTCTACAGCACATTTGACATTGTGTGCTGTAATTTGCCAGGAAATCTGCTGCATTGCTTTACAGCACAAAGGCGATTGCTTTATGGCACAAAACAGTGTGTGTGAAAGGCTGATGGAAAAATCTCTTCAACATGTTTATCCTCGTCAGTAAAGACAAAGACACCAGGGAGGGGGAGGAAGGACAGGAAGGGTTTATGGGAAATGTAGTCTTAATTTGGAGAAACACTAGCTGTAACAACACCACTGGCGTAAGATAGATGCTACCAATCGTCTCCACCATGGTCTCAGTAGTTATACCAAGATCATAATTAATTTCACAATGCTATATTGATGCTTAAAATACTAACATGCAGCACCTTTAATATGCTGTGGTTTACAGCTGGATAAAAATGTTGAGACAGTTGCTGTAGTCGTGTTTTCTATAATGATTTAATAACATCTATGATGCGAATACCTAAGAGAGAGGCTAGAGATGAGGAGGGCTTCAGGTTTTGGGGTCAAGGGTCAAAACTCACCAGCTGGTCTCCCTCGTCCTCATGGAAGAGCAGGGGCTGCTTGAGCGGCCGTCTGATGTAGGTGTGAGTGGAGACGCCCTGGAAGTAGGTGGCGGCGAACTTGGAGAACTTGTACTCGGACAGATCCTCGTCTTCCTCCTCCGGCAGCGGCGGAGCCTCGTTCAGCACCTCCTCCTCCGCCTCCTCGCCCCGGGGAGCGCTCTCCAGGTCCTGACCGGTGGGAGAAGGTGCACAGAGAGAGAAGTACATGTATGAAATAAACACATATTAGGATAGATAGGATAGGGTAAGGTAAGATGAAAATTTAATAAATCCTGGTTTTGCTCCAGAACCCTATAAAAATGTTTCCTCATGGTCACTGCTTCATTAAAAAACACCATTAATGGTACTATTTTGTAAGTAAAAGCCTCAAGATAAGGAAAACTTTAACAATACTTGATAGTGAGTTTTACTCTCATGTTAGCAATTGTTTTATTTGAGTAGATTTTACATTTTTAGATTATGATCTATCATGCTATAATTATCTAAATAATACAAGTTTTTAAACTACAGGTGTTCAAACCATTAATAAAAATAGGTCCATCCCCCACAACTGCAATAATATTTTAGAGGAAAACCATAGAAGATGTAATCAATACCTAATGTATGATTGCGTAATATTGTAGAACTGATCAATATTACACTAGTTTTCTATGAGAAGACATTAAGCTGAATTGACTGTAATGAGAAATTTTGATCAGATTCCACACAAGTAGGGCTGGGCAATATATCAATATTATATCGATATCGTGATATGACATTAGATATTGTCTTAGATTTTGGATATGGTAATATCGTGATATGGCATAAGTGTCTTTTCCTGCTTTTAAAGGCTGCATTACAGTAAAGTGATGTCATTTTCTGAACTTACCAGACTGTTCTAGCTGTTCTATTATTTGCCTTTACCCACTTTGTCATTATATCCACATTACTAATGATTATTCATCAAAAATCTCATTGTGTAAATATTTTGTGAAAGCACCAATAGTCATCCCTACAATATTGTCGCAATATCGATATCGAGGTATTTGGTCAAAAATATTGTGATATTTGATTCTGTCCATATCGCCCAGCCCTACACACAAGTATGCGTGAATATGTTTATTATGATTATTATTATTTTCCTCAGTTTCAATGGAGAATTTTACTCTCCCATGGCCATGATCTAAATAAATTCAGAGGCTTTTCCATCCTGCTGGCAAAAACTTTCTGGAAAACGTTTTTCCCATTCAAATGTTAGAGACATAAAATATTGGCTATCGGCACATTCAGTCTAGAAATATCAGTACCTGTATCGGACTGCGACAACCCATATGAGTGGATCCCTACCTCGAACCCGGCCGGCGCCTGTCCCTCCTGGTTGGGCAGCGGCCCGGTGTTGCCCAGGAAGCCGAACATGCGGTCCACCATGTCCGAGTGGTCCACGGGCCGCTCCTTGTCCCGCTCCATCTGCTCCAGCAGCTCCTTCTTCCGCCTCGCCTCCTCCTTCTCCTCCCGGTCCCTCTCCTCCTGCCGCTGGGCCAGCTGCACCAGGCGCTCCTGGTGCATCCTCTCGGCCTCGGCCTTGGCCCGCCGGGCCGTCATCTGGTTGCGCAGCCGCTCCTCCTCGGCCAGCCGCTGGCGCTCCGCTTCCTGGCGGTGCTGGAGCTGCGTGAGAGAACGGCGAGAGGGGAGACAGAGGAAGACAAAGGGTTCACAGAGGCAGGTGGGGGGGTGGGGGGGGTTTGGGGGTCATTTAACCTGATTATCAGTTGTCTTTTCTATTTCCTTTTGAGTCTACCCAATGCTAGAGCTGTGAGGAATGGAGGGGGGCAATTAGGGGTGTAAATGGACAGTTGGCTTTTTGTTAAGAAATGAGTGACTAGACAACAATGAACAAAGAACATAAACTACTACTACTCTTTTAAGTTGAACACAACATACATTTACCTTTCCGGTATTTAGTTGACCCTCTTTTTTAGAGTGCAACAGCAGAATAAATCTAAATTCCCAGATACCAACATTACAAGCAACCAATAGTAAGAACTGCAAAGGTTAAAGCCATAACACTCAGACAGTAGATATACATGTAGACCATTGACAACATAGTAGACATCTGTGGTCCAGTCAGCGCCACTGTTGGGCTCCAAACAGCTCACCCACCTCGCCCAACTGGCTCCCTCCTTGTACGATCACTGGAACTGTAGACTTGCTTGTGAATATTTCTTGATAGTGTTTAGTAAGTTACCTATGTTTTAGCAATTTAATAACAAACTGAGATAGAACAAACATTTCAAAAGTGATTGATTTATTCACAATTGACTATTTCAGAACAGTAAAAAGGTATGTGCGACAATGACAGATAAGGCGGGACATTTATTAAAAACACACACACACACATTTCCATATTTCACATACAGAAACACAACCAGGTGTAAACAAGCTTGTAAAAAGAACGTATAAAAACAGCTTTTAGGGTGACACATCTACAAAATTAGGGAGGAAAAAGCCTCCTGTCTGATCACTGCTTTACAGCGGTTTCCTTTCAGGTTAGCCAAATCTAATTTGGACACATCGCGATCGTCGACTTCCTCCAAATCTGCCTTTAGCACCAAAAGCCCCTACTCTCTGGCACGTTAGCGACATGGTAAATGTAGCAGTAGTAAATATAATGACTGTTTACCTCTGCCCTGAGCCTCTGGCAGAGGCGTCTGGCAATCATGCCCCTGGTGTAGGCCTGGATGGTCAGCACGGCACGGAGGCGCCGCCAAAACGTCCGGCGGATGAGGAAGCCGCGGCACCGGGCCTGGATCAGAGAGACGCGCCGCCGGGCCAGCTGGTAGCTCTTGTTGAGCTTCCTTGACCTGTAGACGGCCTGGAGGCGCAAGAAGCCAGTCTGCATCTAAAGGAGGACAAAAGAGTATTTTAAAAGGTTTTTACCGTACTCCATCGATCAGTACCCTAATCCACAGAGAGTCCCTGAAGCTGATCTGTCAGTGTCCGAGGGGAAGAGAGGGACTCACGATTTGGTAATTCTTCCGGCATCGATAACCCCTCCAGACCTTCTGGATGAGCGTCACAGCACTCTTCACTCGAAGGAAGTTTGTCCTAAGCAGAACGATGGAGTGACAGGAAAAGAAGATCTCAACTTAAGGCGTGATTCAGAGGAGATGTATAGCAGTCTCAATCACGCCTTCAGAACGTAACATGACATGGAACATGGAGGTTCATTCATCATATACATATGACAGTACAGTGGAAGTCCCCTCGAGACCTATCCTAGGTAACTTCCTCACCTCTCCTTGAGTCCCCGCACAGCCTTCTGGATGAGGATGACCTTGTCAGTAATGGCCTTGTCCCTCTCGATCTCCAGCTGCATGTCATGGTGGTCCTGACAAGAAACAGGCAGTGATGTAGTGATAAATATAAAGGTGGCCAAACTATGACCTGTTGGTGATCTACATAAGGAAACCAACCACCAGTATGAACCAAAATCAATTATATTTTCAGGAAAGCATTAACTGCTCACGTAATTTACATCAGCTGAAAGCTACTTAGCATGATATATACTATGCATGGATAAACTGGGAGCTTTCCACAAACACCTAGGGTACACACACTTAAGTTTGGGAGTAACACCTGTAATACAAACACAGGCTTACTTTTAAGATTTGTTTCCTTTATTTGATAGATACAGATAAAGAGAGAAAGGACTGGAATAGAGAAAGGGGGATGACATGCGACAAAGTCTGAATTCGAACCCAGGATGTCGCAGTAATACAACTGAGCCAACTGAGCCACCAGGACGCCCCCAATAGGTTAACTTTTAAATGAGAAACCAACCTTGAGGAAAATCTTGGTCTTGCCGATCTGCCAGTCATCATGTTTCCCCAGCCTGGCCAGGACTATCTGCTGGCAGGTCCCCCGTAGGTCCCCCTGGAATGAGAAAGACCTCCGTAGGAGTGACTGTTCCAGGATTAAGCAAGTAACTTAGGTCCTTGGCTGAAAAATGAGACCAGTCTACAGCCTGAATCCTCTATATTTTAAAGATACTGAATGATGCACTTCAGGTAATGACTTGGCCCAAAATTGATATATAGTGTTTTTTGGAATACAACTCCTCAAAATAGAAACAATGAGAAATATATTAGTAAACAGACACAGAATTGAAAGGACAGTGGTTGTGCTGCTGACCTGTATGTGGGCTGGTTTGATGCCAGGCATAAGGACCCGGTAACGGTCAACAAACTCGGCGAAGCTGTACCGGATGGGATAACCGGCCCGCCTGATCCGGATGGTCTCCATCATGCCGGAGTAGCGTAGCTGGCGAATACACAGCTCCCTGTCAAATAACTAACAAATAACACAGAGGGACAGACATACGACAGGAAATGCAGGGGTGTCAGTACCACAGTATCCTACTCAGGTACACATACTGTTGCTTTGCTGAAAATGTTGTAGAAGAAAGTAGAAGTAAAAGTAGCTTAAAATGTACTCAAAAGAGAACCAGTTATGTAAAAAAACAGACTTGCTACTGTTATATATAGCTGTACCATGCAATGTAAAAAAGATGATAGAACAAAAAGTTAAATATGTGAAATTATACGCATTTTATATGCTGTTTGTTATATGCTGTTTCATGCATTACTCAATCTGTGATAAAAAAAAAAGAAAAGTCCATCACCATTATTCAATTTAGCTACCTCATTGATGTTTCTTTATTAGCTATCCAACTAGCTAGCATTAGCAAGGCTAGCAAACAAGCTAGACAACAACCAGGCTAACGCAAACCAATAACACAGTAGCTGGACGGGTGGCTTTTTAACTTATGTTTACTAAACTATCATGGATAAATGTGAGCATTTAATGTTACAGTTAATTGTGTTTATGGAGAGCCTATAAAACGTGTACTCTGTAATGGATGCAATTTAAAATGTAGCAAAAGAAAATACTCAAGTAAAAGTAAAATTACTGACTTAAAAAACCTCAAACATTTTTTTTTCTTTAACGTGAGGCTTAGCTCTTGGTAGATGTGGTTACCTTTGAGGAAATAATAAACAAAATAAATAACAATACCTAAAACAATACCTAACAGGTTGAATTAACTTTTGTATCAAAAAAAAAGGTTATTTATGAACAGGGACATTGACAAATAGTAGTCAAAGCAACTGTGCTAAACGTCAACGAACAGTCATGGAAAAGTCATGGAATTTGCAAAGAATATGTAGGAACCCCAACACACACACACATACAGAAATGCACTCACCATAGGTTTTTTGAGCTCATTGGGTTTTATACAGCGAACGAAGAACGGCTGACACACACTGAGCGTCCTCATCAGCATCTCTAGGGAACGTTTGAACTGGCTGCTCAGGGTAGGAGAGCGCTTTCTGGTCTCAACACCCTGCACACACACGCACACACACACACACACACACACACAAAGAGAACATGTAAATACTGCATAAAACATGAAACTTCGACAACCCAAATGCTTTTATTATCTGAAACAGGCCATTGGAATTTTATCTAGTGTATATATTTTATGTAAATACATTACAGATTATGACCTACAACACCTTT
The DNA here is from genome assembly GCF_046629955.1 of Centroberyx affinis. NCBI lineage: Eukaryota > Metazoa > Chordata > Actinopteri > Beryciformes > Berycidae > Centroberyx > Centroberyx affinis. The sequence goes on along the minus strand of NW_027282110.1, from coordinate 142,508 downwards.
ACCAACAGGTTATAGTGTTTATTCTCTCAGTATTCTTGCTTCAGCTAATTGCATTTTCTAGTTTGTGACCAGATCAGGATGCATCAATATTGCTTTTAACAGGAACTAAGAGGAGAGATCATACAACTCCCATTTTAGTTTAGCTTTCACTCTAAAACATGTTTTTACGGTATGTATGTGGTAAACACATGCACACATTGATTTCCACACAACGTTGATTCACACCTACATTTGACATGACAGCGTACACAAACAGATACACACAAGCACAGGGTGCACACAGATTATCACAAATTAAACATGCAATCAATACAAAAACACCCCGACGCCTCCCATCGCTGTCTTGAAAAATCATTTCAGTAGAGCCGGAAGGAAAAGGTGATAGGACCCGCGTATTTGGGGTTTACATGAAGCGAACACACACACACACAGGGTTGGAGAGACCACACGTTGCTACAGGCCTTTGATTACCTTGGGAGCAGGGGTGCTGGGCTGCTGATAGCCACACAGAAACTGATGTCAGAGGACAAAGATAGAGAAGAAAGAGAGGAGAGAGAGAAGATCGAGAGGAGGGGAGCGCTGTTAGTGAAACCCAACACCGTGAGGAGAAACGCTAAAGGGAGGCAAAAGCCACCGGTGCCGTCATCACTAGGAGACGGCAATACCCTAAAACCCATAAAATAAATACCCCAATGAAGGTCATAAAGACATATCGTTCCACCACCATCACCAGCACTGTACTTCTCATGACCAATTAAGCCAACGCAAAATCTAACAGCATCAGTTGCCGGTCTCACCATGGCCACGTCAGCCTGGAAGATCTGCTTGATGAACTTGTTCTTGGAGGAGTGGACCAGCTGGATGATGTCGGTGTGGAGGCTGTCTCGGTTCTTCTCCAGGAACCCTGGAGGGAAGGAGGAGAGAGAGAAAGGGGGGTACACTCTGACATTTCATATGGCATTACCAGGGGTCACTTGTCAATCACCTGTCAATCAAACACTGTGACGTCTTTTTCCTTGGATTTTCTGTTGCAGTTAGAGTTTCTCTTTTCTTTGTGTGTTCAGCCATGGATGCTATCACTGCTCATGCTAACTACCCAGTTCTTCTTCTGTTGATTCCAAACACACCGCTGTATCACTTCCGGTGTGCCGGAGGGTTTTCCCCAGAGTGTTTAGAACAGCAAATGTAAAAGCTTTCATGAACTGGCTATAGGTTGATCAGTTGGTGACAGAGAAGAGCAAAATGGAAATGTATTTATATGAAACTGAAGTAATGATTATTACTGTTAAAAACAGCTAAGTAGGTTTTCCACATCGTGTTAAGCACCTTATTACTTTTAAAAAGTGGCAATAACACACAATTTGTTTAAAAAAGAAAGAATATAAACATTTAATAAATCTCGATAATAATTAAATGTTATTCTTCTGCCAAGCTAGATCTTGAACAGTAGCTGCTGAACAATGTGCTTGCTAAGTGACACATAAGTACCAGGAGGACTGTTGATTTTCTGGTTGTGCATTAATTTAATTATATAAATGAACTATTATGCAGTCAGAGGTGTGTGTTTATCAGGTTTTTACAATGACTTCAAATGTGACTCAGCAAATCAGAACTGAGGACTGGACCTATCCATTTTATAATACATGCAGTGTGCACAGACTTTTCTATTCATTAGATCAAGAGTGGCTACGTCTGAGCAAACTGTTCCACAGTGTCCATTCCACTGGAGGTGTAGATCATGATGTGACCAGATGAACAATGCAACAGGACCTACCTCTGGTCTCGTAGTGCACCACACCAGCAAAGTGCTGGATGCCAAACTGTGTTTCATAGCTGTTCTTAGGAGGAATGTAGTTGGTGTTGAGCTTGTGCTGGGAGTTGAGCTTGTACAGCATTGTGGCATCGGTTCCCTGACAGAAGGACAAAGAACAGACATGAGCTTTGAACTCGTAATACATGAATAATAACTCCGGTGACTTCATTTGGCACTCAGTCGAATTGCGTCTGTAAGTGTCTCCGTTTTCATGCCAAAAGTGTTTTCCTCCAGAATTGTGTCCTTGACAGGGTGGAAAAGCCTCTGAAGCAGCATTTAGACCATGAGAGACTAAAACTCTCCATTGAAGCATGTACAAATGAAATTCTTTTAGGTGGGTTAGCTCCTCCTCTTTAAAGCAGGGTGACCTATGGTAGGGGAAATCTGGGATACGTTAATTAAAGGTTAAATGTGTAATATTTCTGCTTTCTGCTTTTTTTCTGATGCTGTGAAGATTTCTGCATTCAAAAACACAGCAGATAGTCGTATGTGCTTCTCCCATTGCACTGTACCTTAGGGAACTTGCTCTCTTCATCAATGAGGGAGATGATGTTCATGGGCTTGTTGGCGATCATGTCCAGTGCGTCCTGGTTGTCGGTGAACTCGATGTGCTGCCAGCTGATGTCCTCCAGGTTGTACTCCTCCTGCTCCAGCTTGAAGACGTGGCGGACGAAGAACTGCTGCAGGTTCTCGTTGGCGAAGTTGATGCACAGCTGCTCGAAACTACGGGGAGACGCAAAGAGGAAAGCGGTGAGGGATTGGTGTGAGAGAATTAGAGGAGCCAAAGTTGGTCCTCCACAAAATTCTGGATTTTGGGGAGTGATAAGATATTCTACTTTGTCTGTTTTGATGGTACTTGATTTGATTTGTGGAGTGATTTTGAGTTCAAACTGATTTATTACGAGGAATACAAACTGCAAACTGCATGAAATAGGAATTCAGAAGTTACTCCTTGAGTCTCCATATCAAAAAGTTCGGGCACTCTTGCCTTTCCCAGAGTCTTAACATCATTCTTTATCAAGCCACCCAGTAGAAATCACCTGTTGACAGTGAAGTTCTCGAAGCCGAAGATGTCCAGCAAGCCGATTGACCTGCGGATGATCTTGCTCTCGCAGGACGGCGGCCTGTATATGGCTGCGTTGATCTTATCCACGATCCAGACAAACAGCCTGCCGTAGATCCCCTGGAACATTCCACTCAAAGTCAATGACAACTCATATTTATCCTTTTCAACATTTACCTTTTAGACGTTTCGCTGACACCGTTATCCAGAGCAGCGTAACACGAGTGAGCAGTGAGGGGTTCAGCACCTTGCTCAAGGCCGGTCACTCTAACAGTTTAACTAGGCCACGAGAGTAACTACAGTCTAACTAGTCTAGGCCAGTGGTTCTCAACGTGGGGTCCGGGGACCACCAGGGGTCCTTGAGGGGGCTCCAGGGGGTCCCTAGCAAATTGATGAATTGTTAAACATCACCATTATTTCATTTGCAATAAGATAACGCAATTAGAGAATGTAGAAGAATGACTATTTTGATCATAATTTCACTGTTATTGCTCTACCTACAATATACAGTAGATAGTCATGGAACTCTGGAAAAATCATATCTAACAATAAAAATATTCTCAGATTTGGGTCCAAGATACCAAATCTCATCAAATGGGGAGTCCTTGGCCCCAATGAAAAAGGTTGAGAATCACTGGTCTCGGCCATCCTGCTGCTCTTCTTTTCATCTTTCATGATAGAGGGCTATATAAAGGGGCAAAAGGCGGGCACCTTGACGAAGGCGTCCCTGACGTCCACGCCCTGCTCCACGCTGAGAGGCGTGGCCACGCTTTCCCCCCGCGTGATCAGGGTGCGGGTGGTCAAGCACACCATCACGTCCTTAGGCTCCACCTGCAGCACACAACAAGCCAACATCAGGGGGTGGACAAAATAAAAACACAACATGAGAAAGTAGGCGGAGCTCTTGGATGAGATGATCAGACTCTCGGTGCTCTGCTCTACCTAGGAGGACGTGGTGTACCGACATCCTGTGTTTCACAATGGACTCCTCGTCTTCTTCTTCGAGAGCAATTGTTAACGTTCTCTTGTCTATTCCTATTTTTGACTTTGTTAGCTAGCTGAAGCTAATTAGATGGCTTGCAAGTTGTTGTCAGTCTTGTAGCGCTCCTCTCACCTGTCTCGGTGCGTGTCACGTCTCTCAGTGCAGAGATATTGCCGGATGATCGAGCGCAAACTGATTTCCAGCAAGTAATTACTTTTCCTGACAGCAATATCGTGCTGGCATGGTCTCTCGTTTTGGGGCACCGGTGCGTACACTCACACACCCACGCACATGCACACACACATACACACACACATATACCTCCATGAGTGAAGCGGCAGTCATCAGGTCAGGGGATCTCACCACCACACTGGCATCCAGGTTGTCATAGGTACGAGCTGAGGGGGAGGGGGAGGGGGACGGGTGGACAAGGAGGCAAAAATCATTCCCTCATACAGGTACACGACTAGATCACAGATGAGTGCAAACCTGTCAGCAAATTATTTGGTACAGCGTGTGCTCCGAGCAAAACCTTCAAATGCAAGTGAGTGGCTGGCAAATTACACAGAGGGAAAATTGTTTAAGAAAGAAGAGAAAATCTAATATCTGGGTATGGCTGCTGGACGGACACACACTCAACAATTATGTCTGTCAATGGTGTATTCTTTCCAGTGCAAATAAAGAGAAGGAGACGTGGAAACTGCATCTGCACAATCAAATTGACAAAAAAGTTATATCGTGACTGTGATATGAACTGTTGAGACATTCTTTGCAGGATGGTGAAAAATTAGATGCTAGTGCAAGTATTTTTCAGTCTTGAATAAAATGGAAAGGATCTCTGACATGTAACTTAATTTGTAGGCAAGGGATTTTAATTTATACAGGAGGCTGCCTGGAATATAAATGCTAAAAAAAGGATTAAAAAATAACGATCGAAGTTGAAGGCCAATCTTCTTTGGATTTTTTGACAAAAATGTTTGGATTGAAGCTACTGATGTTTTGTGCTGATTTTCTTTCAATTTGATCAATTTCATGCCAAAAAAATACAAAAAAATCACAAGCATTGGGACACTAAAACTCTCTAGTATTGATCAATTCTACAATATGTAATCAAACAAACTGCATCACATCCATCATATCAGAGGTGGACGACACTGACTGGCTGATATCTGATTTTTAATAAAAGGCTGATATCAGCCCCATATATCGGCAACCTGATATATCGGTCTAACCCTGGTAACTAATATTGCGATTTCAATTATTTTCCAACAAATTGCACTCCTAGTGGACATGCGGTGTGACTCACCCTCGAAGCGCAGGTTGCCCATGTGCAGGATGGCAGCCAGCAGCTTGGAGATCTCCCAGTTCTCCGTCTCGGTGAACATGAGGACCTTCATGGCCGACAGGATGCTGGAGTAATCGCTCAGGTCGTCCCGGCCGTCGCACTGCGTACAGTTACCCTGCAGGGGGACAGAGCCAGAGAGTGAGCAACACTGATACAATATGTATGTACCTGTATGCATGTATGTATTGTACAATATATATTATGCACTTATGGTGTTTTGTGCAATTTTTGTACTGAAGGCCAACACTGATAACAATATTTATGGGAGTGAAGCTGCTGATAGCTGATATTTTGTGCTGATATACAAGGTCTTCCCATAGACAACCAGTGTAGTATTGATCAACTCTACAATAAATACCAATCAAACTGCATCATATCCATCATATCAGAGGTGGACGACACTGACTGGACCAGGTCTGATTTTTAATAAAATGACAATATCGGCTCCATATATCGGTCCAACCCTAATACACATACGCATGAATCCACTCACACACTCACCATAGTGAGGTAGGAGTAGTCGGTGGCGAGGCCCAGGCCGAGCTTAGTCTTCAGCTCTGGAGACATACCCTTCAGCATGCAGTAGAATATATGGTAGTTCCTTTCATCTGCAGCCTGGGGAGAGAGAGAGGGAGAGAGAGAGGGAGAGAGAGAGAGAGAGAGAGGTTAACTGGAATAAAGTGCTATACATATAAAGCAGAGTTGTAACTCTAAATTGCTTATTATGTGTGCATCAGTATGCCGTAGCCTGAGGGACAGTCACAGTAACAGTGACAATGCTGTTATGAATTAATGTCGAATATCCAGTGTTGGAGAAGCTATTTTGAAAGTCTAGTTTTAGCTACCAGTTCCTTCACACTGGAACACTGGATTTTGTTTCTCAAAATTAACCATATTTCCCGTGAACACAGCAAAATGAATGAACTAAACTGAACTGAGCTCAACTGAAGTGAACAGAAAACGAGATGGGGGTGTTAGAGGCTCTACGATGTTCCTCACTGACCATTAAAGTTGTATTATACCTACAGACAGTGATGTAAAGTGCGATCCGGTCTCTCACCTGTCGACAGACACGAGACTTCTCCAGCAGGTACTGCTCTATCTTGGCTCCTTCGATGGCCCCTCGCCTGGTGAAGTGGATATCGATGTACTTCCCAAAGCGACTGGAGTTGTCGTTACGGATGGTCTTGGCATTGCCAAACGCTGAGTGGATGAGCAGATCACACAGTCAGTCGATAGGGGAACGAAAACAACTAATCATCCCATAATGTACTTCAGAAGTGTAATCTAATTTGAGTTACTTTACAGTTACTTGTGCATAATGTAGTTTGATAGTGTTCAGCTATAGAGGAGTGATGCAGTTTGATAATGTACAGCTATAGAGGAGTGATGCAGTTTGATAGTGTTCAGCTATAGAGGAGTGATGCAGTTTGATAGTGTTCAGCTATAGAGGAGTGATGCAGTTTAATAGTGTTCAGCTATAGAGGAGTGATGCAGTTTAATAGTGTTCAGCTATAGAGGAGTGATGCAGTTTGATAGTGTTCAGCTATAGAGGAGTGATGCAGTTTACTAGTGTTCAGCTATAGAGGAGTGATGCAGTTTGATAGTGTTCAGCTATAGAGGAGTGATGCAGTTTAATAGTGTTCAGCTATAGAGGAGTGAAGTGTCTCATCCCTGATTCATCTGAATTCACCTCTTGATGAAGATTTGCATTTATACATACATAAATAACATACAACCTGAAGTAGGAGAGTGTGTGTTGTGTGTGTGTCTGACCTTCGAGGATAGGGTTGGCCTCCAGGACCTGCTGCTCTATCCAGGAGTGCTGACCGCTGATGGCTGCCAGGAACTGGAGAATCAGCTTAGTGCTCTCTGTCTTCCCTGCTCCAGACTCACCACTGTCACACAGAAAGCACTGTCACACACTCATATAATACACACTCAAATTGTCTCTCTCTCTCTCCCCCTCTCTCTCAAATACATATATATGTATATACACACATTGAGGTTGAAGGGCAGATCCCCCATGAAACTGGGAGGTGGGTAAGTTGCCTCCTAATAATTATCTCTGCCAATGTCTGATTCAAGTGAATACATGGAAACGTACTGTTTGGTGGAGAAACAAACTGAATCTCTCTCTCTCTCTGTGATAATGATACAAATACTTTGGGATTGAAGCTGTTAATGGGATGGATGTTTTGTGCCAATTTTCAAAATCTTTAAAGTTTTGTGCCAAACTCCCCAAATCAACTGCATCATATCCATCCAGTGCATGAAGTGACAATTATCTGTTACACACACACCTGATGATGCAGCACTGGTCCTTGTTGTTCCGCTGCATGTTGAAGTAGCAGTTGTCTGCTATGGCGAATATGTGCGGCGGCAGCTCCCCTATCTTCTTATTGGTGTAGAGGCGGATCTGATCGGCTGTGTAGATGGGTAGCAGCTGGTAGGGATTGACTGCTACCAGGATGGAGCCAGTATATGTCTGCAGGATCCCAAAGCCAGAAGAGAGGAAAATCACTAAACCACACTGGATGTTTTTAACACTCGAAAGGCCAAGTCGTGGGCAACTGACGGCTGTTTTGAATTTTAGAGTTGAAATATCTCAGCTTTTCAATATGTCCCTTCATGTTTTTTACCATACCCACTTTCTGCTGGCATAGACAGCTTGTTGGCCCTCTCTTGGATTCCCAAAATCCATTGGCCTTTCAAGTGTTAAACCACTGAAATTACAGTATATTTGACTGAGGTTGATTATAGTGAATTTAAGCGTCAATCTCACTAATCACGAGAAATTGTAGTTCTTGCTAGGCATTTAAACCTTCTAAAATCATTACAGCAATATATTATCTTGGGTGTATTCCAAAGCACCCCCCCCCCCACCCCCAGATTTGATTTCACATCCCTCTGAGAAAATCTTGGGTTCACAATGTTCATGCTTTGACGGTTAAAAGGCCACTTAACAAGCTGGAGCAAAAGAAATGTGCTGAGCAGTGGCTACAGTGAGGATTAAAACCAGTCATTAATAAAGCAAGAAAGCTTTGCACTATATTAGAAGTGACATGCTGACAAATACAAAAACTATGTTAGGAGAGGATCTGGCATCGCAAAGCCGTGTTAGCATTTTCTTGTCACACAAATGGGTGAGAGGTCTTATTATAGTCTGTACTCACCCTTCCACCACAATTAGTCTACATGGAGAGAGAGAACAAAACAACCATAAACTGTCAAGGAACCGACTGGGGCAAACTATTAAACAAATACACCAAGTTTTTAGCAGCTTGGTCCTTTGGTCAACTTAGCTGTTAAATGATGACAACACATAAATCAAATCATCCATAGGTCCCCAGTAGATCGCTGGCTCTGGTGCTCCATGCTAACACTTTAGAATACATGTTGAGTGATAGTAAGTCATTAGCGATATCCAAGGAAGACTGACCTTTTATAATAATAAAACAGTAATATAAAGTTGTCAGTGGTTGTAATTGTATGACCTGTACATTCATGAGTGCTAGAAATGAAATATTATTAACCCCAAATAGCTAATGTAGCCAGGTTTTTGGAACTATTTCAGGCGAGCAATTCCATATTGATCCACTGTGCAGTGAATTTTAGCTGTACACAGCCTCCCATCACCCACCACCTTCACTTCCTATGGAAACAGTGAACAGGGAAAGAAGTCTGTGTTATTTTTGTATCGTATATGTAAATTTGTGCCAAGAATGGCACACTAGCCTGCTATCATCAACATAGTGTATGCTAAAGTGTTAGCATGGAGCCTGCTATCACTCAACATAGTGTATGTTAAAGAGTTAGCATGGAGCCTGCTATCACTCAACATAGTGTATGCTAAAGCGTTAGCATGGAGCACCAGAGCCAACGATCTGTTGGGGACCCATGGATGATTTTGGTGTCTATGTTCTCATGGGGAAGCTGCCCATTCTCCCAAGACTTGGTGCATTCCTTTAACCTCTTTTTTCCCCACATTGCACTGTCAACCAGACAATATCTACGGAAAACTTGTTTGGCCTAGCTTTCATAGAACTAGTTCAGAGGTGTGACCAGACTGGCACAGCATGGCACAGATCAGCTCAGTTTGGGTCAGATGTGGCTACGTTTACATGCACTGAGAATTCCCTTCTTAACCTGGTTACTCAAGCAACCTGGTTTTGGGCAGACACATTTAATGCCATAACCGGGTAAGCTCATACTCTGATTATGAGAGACTTGGTTAAGATGTCTGGTTTACTCTCATATTAAACTGTGTTACTGTAGCATGGAAACATCTTACATCTTTCACTTTTGCTTTTACTTTTACAATTGTGATTCCCATTTCTTTCCTCTGTATTAGAAGTAAGTTACTATTGCTCAGTCAAAGAGGGAGGAGGAAATATTCTGCTAATTGGTTTATTCGTGGCAACAGGGAGACTCAGTCACTGGGTATCAAAGGTTCATGTAAACAGCTTAACCTGAATAAGAACTCAACTGGAGTATGGCCAATACTCCCTGCATTTAAACATAGCCAGTGCAGAAGAACCATTGGTAAGTGAATGTGGAGGTCAAAGAGGTGGTGATAAAGTAAGAAATCTACCAGGGCGTCCGTAACCATCAACTATAGCTTGGAAGGCACAGAAAGCTCTCTGCTCCTTGTAAGTCCTTATTACAGACGGTATATCATAAAGATAAACATATTTGTACACTCCAACGGATGATTGCAATAGTGAGATGGGCGGTGTGTTAAGAGGAACTAACATAGATGACGTGCTCATTGTAGCGGATGAGCAGGTTGCGGAGGATGCCGGCTTCGTTGAGGTCGCCCAGACGGATCATGTCCTCCACCCCGTGGATAGAGGTTGGGTGCATGGGCTTGATGTTGGTGGCATTCTGAGGGGAGATCCAGTGCTCCTGTATGGGTGGGGAAACAGAGTGTAAATATGCATCAGCAGAAGGCACAGGGACAGTTTGTCGTTTTCCCCAGAATCTTATTCTTGCCAAGCCCTGAAACAGCATTTAGACCATGGGACACTAAAAAATCAGTTCAGGTTAAGGGCTTCCTATAGACAACCAGTGTAGTTATTGTTCTACAATAAATACAGTAATCAAACAAACTGCATCATAGCCATCATATCAGAGGTGGACGATACTGACTGGTCGACATTTGATTTTTTAATAAAAGGCCAATATCGGCCTGATATATCTGCAAACTGATTGGTCTAACCTAGTGTGTGTACACAATAACATGGCGATACAAGCTTCCTTTCTACTCTGCTGTGGACTTACCCTGCCCTCGTCATCCAGGACCTGGATCTGTCCGGAGTCACACAGTTTGACCACGGCTCCCACGGGGACGCCAAACTCCCGGCCCGTTTTAAGGTCCAGCCACACATAGTCCCCCTGGATATCAAGAGCAGCGATGGTTTAGTACGACACCGCCACGCTTTTAAAGCTGCGATATGAAACCTTTTTTTTTTATATTATACATTATCAGTCTGAGTCTCTGTGACCCTTTGTGTACATGCCAAGTCCCCCTGTTTGCCTGAAATTAGCTTTTCAGTGACGTTGTGGACGTTTTGGGGCGTAAACCATTTGCTGTGGGCGTGGCCAGCAGTGAGCTGGTTGTGACTATCAAGGTGAGGCTAGCAGCCACAGAGCAGGGAAGACATAGCAACAACAACAAAGGAGGAAAGCAGGGGGAAAAGAAATAAACAGCGACGCTAACATCATGAACATCAGCGTGGCTTTTTAATAATAGCAAATAACAGGATTCAGAAAGGGAATTTTGACTATTACGGCACTATTGTTGTTTGATACCTTGACCCACTACATAACCACAGGATACAAACAAGGTCCAGTAAGACTTGCCAACCAAGACCTGCCAACCAAGGTATTAGCAGCAGCCAGAGGTGTGTGTGTGTGTGCGCGTGGGTGTGGTGGGGGGGTTGTTACGTGTTGCTCACATAATTTCATTCCTTTTATTAGAATCTTATTGTTTGTTCAAGTGACTATTTCAAGTTTCACCACTGTTCTCATGCACAAAATAGGTTACCCATTTTTTCAGCTGCCAACTCACCCAATGGCAGGATTTAGCCTGATGAGAGCTTAGCCCAAGGGCACGGTGTAACCTCTGACCTCAGACCTCGCTACTGTTGCGAGGGAGGGTGGTGCTGCATTTGAGTGGGATTACGGTTTGGCGGGGAGGAGCTTAAAGCCTGATTTTATCTATCAAGTGTCAATCAGCTGGGATCCAGGAAGTCAGGCTCAGCCAGGGAAAGGGCTTTGCCACGTCTCGGGATTACGACGCACACCTTGTTTTGGAGACATTGGCCTCGTCAGCGAGGTCATTGTGACCTGGGTTTGTCTGGGTCTGCATGTTGGTGTTGGTAATTGTTACCAACACCAACATGCAGACCCAGACAAACCCAGGCTAGTCGGTCACACTTGGTGGGAAATGGTAGAAACTAACATTTAAGCCAAGAGAGGGCTGGGGGAATGAGGGGTAGAGGGAATCCCAGTAAAGAAGAGGGTGGTAATTTTAATGGTGTAAAATCTAGCGTTATTTTCTGTTTCATTTAGACCTCCCCTCCTGTCGCGTCTCGGCTCTAGCGGTGTTCCTGAATGCGCGCATTAATATGAAACAGTGACTGGAACTTCTTTCAAAATGTAAATAAATGTAAATAAAACCTCCTTGGTACCGTTGGCCTAGCTTCTGTATAAACAGACTTACGGCAAGTCGCAGCAAGGACCAGGCAGTGGAAAACTGCCGTTGCTCTGTGTCATCGCTTTGCTGTCAGTGGGGGGCTACTCAAGGATTTTTGGACCAGTTGGGTTTAATCACGCTATATTACTGTTGGTAAGTCTTCACATTTTATTCATTTAACGTTAGTCTTGTAACATTACAAAGCTAACACACTCACGCTGTGTGGCAGCCAGTGTGACACACTTTACGGTCTTAAAGGAATAGTTCACCCAAAAATGAAAATTCTGTCATCACCTACTCCCCCTCATGCCAGTTGAAACACAGGTGAAGTTTGTCCATATAACACACAGGGAGGCTGCCAGCACAACTCCATAGCAGCCTTCTCCAAAACAACTGAAGTCAGTGGGGACCAGTTCTTCAGAGTTAAAAAAAAAAAAACCTACAGTATATTTACACCATCATTTAGTGCAAATCTTAACTACAGCTGATTGATTTGCAGCAAATAATGGTGTATAGGTCTTTCTATTCACAGTGTGATTGTTTGGCTGTTTTGGTTTTGGAACTCTAAAGAACTGGTCCCCATTGACTTCAGTTGTTTTGGAGAAGGCTGCTACCAAGTTGTGCTGGCAGCCTCCCTGTGTGTTATATGGACTAACAAATTTCACCTGTGTTTCCTTTGGCATGAGGGTGAGTAGATGATGACAGAATTTTCATTTTTGGATGAACTATTCCTTTAAAGGCCAAACATCTTCACCATAGAAACTAACCATAGACGCCATTTTTTGGTGTACCAGCCAAAATACCATAGAAAACAGTGGAGAGCACACCCACACATTTAGCATGTCTCCAGTTTGTTTAGATGCTAAGCACAGCAGCAGCTACCGCCAAATCCCTTCATAATAGAAAACATAAAAACTGCAGCAGAAAAACACAATCTCCTCCTCGGTCTAGACCCTGACCTTAAGGAGGCGATTTTTTTGTTTCCATTTAACAACATCCAGATGTCTCCCGTGGGAATGAGATTCATAGCTGGGGCTCCGAGCTGAGATTGAACCAGCGTAATGAGTCTGAGGGGAAACTATCAATGGCCTGATATGGGGCTGAATGTGGCTGAATAATTCTGCTATATTTAGTGTGCGACTGAAATGTGTGTGTGTGTGTGTCCTCTGGGAAGTTTAGAAGAGGTGAATTCAGGGTTATGTGTGAATTTACAGTTTATATACATATGATGTGCACATTTTCTTTCCTCTCTATTCCCATATTCTCGTTAATTTGTATATAGTGCATACAGTATATCTTTTCTAGTATATTTTCATATCACACATATTTTAATTCATTTTTTTCTTTTTCTCAGTATGTTCGCCTGGGGTTATCTTAACGTCGTCATTCATAATTTTTTTCAGTACTTTCCATACATTGAATTAGTTAATATGTTCTTAACACATTGGCATTGTCGGTGGTGTAATGTTTAATACTACCCTTTTTCTATATTCTTAATTCTTCTGTATTTCATTGCTGTATCTTATTATTTTGTTATAAATTTCATTTTATCGTATATGTGATGATATCATTCCCCTTGTGCTAAACTGGGTTTCAAAAGGACTCACTATCATTATGGTATTACCTGCAAGGGTCATATACTGGTTATGGTAGCCTAAAGCAGTGATTCTCAACCTTTTTCCTATCAAGGACCCCTAATTTAGTCCACATTAGGACCATGGACCCCCATTTGATGAGACTTTGTCTCTCTGACCCAAATCTGAGAATATTTTTATTGTTAGATATGATTTTGTCCAGAATCCCATGACTATATGTATTGTAGGTAGAGAGATAACAGTCAAACTATGTTCAAAACAGTCTTTTCTTCTACATTCTCTATTTGTGTTAACTTCTTTTAAATGAAATAATGGTGAACTTCAACAATTCATCAATTTGCTGGGGACCCCCTGGAACCCCCTCAAGGACCCCTGGTGGTCCCCGGACCCCACGTTGAGAACCACTGGCCTAAAGCTTAAAGAAGTGGGCTTGTGACAGGAAGGTCATTGTTTTGAATCTCCAGACCGGCTAGGAAAATCCGGATGGGGAAATAAATGAGTAACCCTCCGAGCTGCCAGGTATGATGTACATAACTGTTTGCCAAAAAAAGAGCATGTCGACAAAAGTGTGAGTGAGGGAGAAGAAGGAGAATAACAAAGCAGAACAAATGGAAAAGAGCAAAGAAGTCTGTGAGGGTGTGAGATGAAAGCGGTCACTAAGCTGACGTACTTGTTGCAGAATGACCATGGTTCAGCCTCTGGTTGGTTCCAGGACATCAGAAGTCACCATGTGAGGGCTCTGCAATGCAAACAGTCATAGAAGTCATGCAGCTGAAACAAACCAATTTTTTTTAGAATTAATTATAATAATTAAATCAAAACATGAGGTTGGTTGGATTGAGGCTTTCTTCATCCAGTAAAGTAACAATCTGTAACATTTTCATACAAATAAATCTCTGTTTTCCTACTCTCTATCGCTGATTGATATAACAATAGTGATTCAACCATATTCTGTTCTAAACTATCAGTGTCTGGTAGCTCTTTCTCTGGTACACAGGAGGTGATGAAAATGAATTGCCTTTTTACCTTAAAATTCAGAACTATATTTACAGCTTTTTTGGGAGACTGCACACTGTTTGCAAACTGCAAATTTTCAAGTTCAACTCAAATATGAGGTAGGCTTGCTTCAATATAAAAAGGATAGTTTTGATAGCTTTCATTAACAAATTATTGTGGAAAAACTGGCTTCCTCTTGTTATGGATGTGACGTATTACTTTAATTATTTTTGCCATACTCAAATAAGTACTTACCATACTTAAAATATTTTTCTTTATTGGTCATTATTTTCACATAGATTCGAATGGTATGAATGTTCAGGTGAGTAAGAGTAGACAGGGCTGATGTCAAAATCCTATTGTTCATATTTTAAATGGTGTATTCTGCTAAAAATCTTTTTTTTAAGTCAATGCTCATTTACTTTTGTGCAGGATAAATTCCTACATACTGTATTGTATATGACGTTCCATTCAACTTTTATTTTGTCCTATTCTTTGGCCTACATTTCATATTTGTTTTATGCAACTTTTTCATACTAATTTTAAATTATAGTACTTACATAAGATTAGGCATCAGTTGAAGCTTTTGCTAATTTCATGATAGAAAATCTATTCAAATTTCATATCACTTGGTACATCAAACAGAATATAAAATTACTCTAATTGGACTTGCTGAATTCTACACTGTTCAGTACTGCCTGTATACTGCCAATAGCCTATAATAATAGCTATTTAACTTCTTTCTTTCCTTCCTACTTCATACTCATTGCAATTCTCTCTCAAATGTTCAGTTTTTCAACTTGATTCCCCCCCCACAAATCATACTGAATACTTGCACATACTGCAATGCCAATGCTTTCTAAGCTAACAACTACAAAGGGTCCATTCCACAAAACATTTTTGTCAAATTTTTTAGTTTTGTCTATATTTCTTGTCTATGATTCTGTGTTTCTGTGATAAAGACATTTCCCAGAGTACTACTACTAGTACCATGAAGCCTACTACCACTCAGTGTATACTGAAGTGTTGGAGTGTTGCATGGAGCCTAGTATCGTTCAACATAGTGTATACTAAAGTGTTAGCATGGAGCCTACTATCACTCAACATAGTGTATGCTAAAGTGTTAGCATGGAGCCTACTATCACTCAACATAGTGTATGTAAAAGTGTTAGCATGGAGCCTACTATCACTCAACATAGTGTATGTTAAAGCGTTAGCATAGAGCAACGGAGCCAATGGGACACATGGATATTGGTGTCTATATTTTTGCTGGCCCTTAACTGACTAAACTGACTGACAGTTCAATCTCTCAGAAAGTTGTTGTATTCATTTTAGTTCGTACCATACTACTCGTTATCCTCCCAACTGGTCAGTAATAACAGATACTGCGGAGTCAGAGTAGAGATAATCACAATGTCTGCCTCAGCCATGTGGCTCAGCTGGACATGGGAGGCTGGTGAAGGAAAGGAGTCGGGGGGGGTAATGGGACGGGTGGGGGCTGGTCAAGGCTTACTTGGATTCCAAAGGCTAATCCCACCGCTTAAGTACAAGCCATAGTTTAGTATGGCTGCTGAATCATTTTCTCCCCCACGACAACACCTCCCTCCCTGAGCCGTCATTCCTTTGTTAGCCTCTCTCGCAATGCCGATGACGAGGTGGCCTTTTTTGTTCCTAGATGTAGGCTAGCTATTTTAACCAAAGTAGGCTACAGAGTGAATTTGTAAGTCCAAGTGCAGTCTGGGTGTTGAGCAATAAAAAAGATTTAGTTTTAGATGGGTGATCAAAATGAAACTGAGCGAACCAAACCACTCTATCCTGCAAGTCATTTTATCGTGCTATTTCCTTTATGACATGAAAAGCAGCTGGCAATATCAGATGGCTCTCGGGGCAACAAAAGCAATGCATATGAGTGATGAAGATGGCAACGGGGGGGGGGGGGGGGGGGGTTACGCTAGTGTATTAATGAGCCATTAGTGGTCCAGTAAGTAGATTAACACTGAGTTTATAGCCCCTATAGATATACCGTATGGATGTGATAATTTGAAAGTCAATGATATGAATTACAAATCAAACAATCTGTATGAAAGACAATTTCTATATGTAAAAAAATCCACTGATTTACGTCTGACTGTACTGCACCCGAAAAGGGTTGCTTCTCCAGATATATTATATGCAGTATATCCTCAGCCAAGTTCCATATGTAGCTCCTCACAGCATGCGCAGCATATGCCAAGACAGAGCTTCTTATCCAGAACCACAGGGTGCCAATCTGGCAACCGTCCCAAACACGGACCTGTAGGCCTGTGCCGTACTGTACTGTGTGGCATGCCCTGCACCCAAAACAACCGCCGGTCATGACTCACAGGCCCACATCTACACATCTGAGAACATGTACAAAAAAACATGTACACAGCTGTCTCCACTTGTGCCTGATTTTCCAGTACCTGTGAAGCAAACGAAGTTGCCGCAATTTTGGTGCTCTCTGGGGCTTGGATTGTGTTTGAAAGGTGGCATCTGGTGGAAGAAAAAACAGAGAAACACAATATTTTTAGGATTGCCAGAAAGGCAATGTACTGATGTGCCAAAGAGCCTGTAGGATTTTCATTAGGTCCTTGTTGAACTGTCATGTCTGAAATGCCTGTGGTAGTAACCTTTATAGACCAGCTGATGCTCCTGCTGATGCTAGTTTTCACTGCAGATACACTGGAAGATTGATTTTTTGATTTCACATTTTGCCTGTGGAAGCCTTTGACTAGCTAGTGGAAGATTCCTGACAAGTTCCCACGTTTCTTGATTAAGGTAAGTCATGTCATTCTACGTTACATTATTTGAATTAGGTTTTGCATATTGTTTGTTTGATTTAGTTTTAAGTTTGTTTACAACAAACTGGGCATACTTTGTTGAGGATGTAGCGTTAGCATAAAGGGCTTTGCTAAGTGTATGTTAGCCTTAAGGTTAGATGTTTAGTTGTACTGGTAAGCTATTATTGGTGATTTGGGTGTTATTGTCCATTGCTATATTCTCATTTTCCACTATGCTCACAGCTGGCAAGCATGTAACCAACACTAAGCTAGTTTTTTGTGGTTTGAATACAAATTGAGAGTAGCCGCACAGTTGACCAAAATCTCTCAACTCCTTTCATCCCCAGACTGTATAAAGGAGTCTTCATCCTCATCATCCCCCTGCCCGTTCTCTTTAGCCACAGGCATTCCACTGGGCAATAAAATGTTGTCGTACATGAGTAGGCTAACTTGACAATCCATAAGAAGTGAAGACACGCGTTCTCCACCACATGATCAAAAGTGAAATTGCCGCTTTCTGGGTTATGAAATCAAAGGGATCATCATCATCGTTAAGACAACTCAGAATACTGAGTGCTCCCAGTGTCTTCCAAATACGTTAGTACCAGTGCAAGTGTTCAGGAGATGCTTTACGTTAGAGCGTTGCCATCACCGTTGCGTCAGCGTGACGTTCTCCCTGCTCCACAGAGCGTGTTGACTTTTGAATGGATTCACCAGAAAACAATCAATTCAACTTTATTTCAATGAGGGAGAACGCGTGCGTCAGCCATCGAGAATTGAACCTCGGCGATTTTTCCGCTTGGACGCAGCCATCGGACGCAAGGCGAGCAGTGGAGCATCTTTCAGTGCTGGTAAAGGCTGTAGTGGAGCAGGGCCATTAGTAGACCTGAGTTCCAATCCTCTGTCATCACGGGCAATGAAACACTCACAAGAGCCCTAGTCAACGTGGTCACCGACAGCAATCTTTCTAATGCCAAAGGGCTGCCTGGGGATTCGGCCGCTAATCTGCGTGTGTGGCCTGTAATGCCATTCTAACAAGGAGGCTGGGAGGCCTATGGGCATGCATGTCAATAATGACTCACATGGCAGGGATTGTTTGGGCTTTGAAATGTTCATCGTTGACGTAGCAGGTTTTAAAGCCTTGCTTCTATGTCTTCCATGAGTTCTGTGGTTGTGCCTCTCTGCAAAAAACATGTCTGATGAGGAGTGCTGGTTTTGTTTTGGTGGTATTAAAACTGTTCATGAATAAGGTGCTAGGAGATAGGCCAGGTTGTGCTGAATCCTGGCAGCTTACGGTCATATGTACTATATGACGTACCGCAGTATATCATATTGTACGGTGTTAGAATACAATTGAACAAAGCTCCAACACCCCTGACTTGGGTTCAAGGTGACTATAAGTGCAGCTAATGAGTCTCATAGTAAAGTTAAACTCATGTCAGCAGCAATTGCTTAGCTTAAAACAGTATTTTCTAATTGAAGCAGACCGGCACCAAAGTGCAGGCTGATCATACAGCACTCCGGCCTTCATCCACACACTGCAAGGAATGAATCTTAGGGGAGAAAGGTAGTTGCGCTCAACCAGTACCTTCTTTAAAGCAAATTCAGATTTCTCTGATGTCGCTGAGTTGTTGGCCCAGGTAGAGTACTGTCGCCCAAACCACACAAGCAAGTACACAACTTTTGAGTTCAGCCTTATCTATCAGCCAGTATATTTCTTTTGGAAATTTTTACATCAAACATATTTTTAACTCTTTGTCTCACTAGACTCTATCGCACACCGTTGTCGACATGCTGTAATTCATAGTTTTCATTCTTACGGTTGTACTTATGGATGTTGTAGTGTTGTAATTATCAGTTGTATTACCCCTCATTCCCCCTATTCTCATTTATATTCTACATTTCTTTGCTGTATCCTATTACTATCTGTTGCTGCATCGACTCAATTTCCCTACTCATTCAAGTTTTATCTTATCTGACAAGCAGTAATCTATTTTTGGAAGTAACCATCCAAACTTTGTATATGCACGTACACACATACACAGACGTCCACACTTCTAACAATGCAGCCAAACACACTGTGTTTACGTCAAGTGTGCATAATGGTTCCTTTAAGTGCTGGCAAAGGACGAAGGGCTTGGGGGTGAGCAGTGAGCAGTAAGAGGCTTTGGCCTAAAGCTACAGCAGAGCAGCAGCACTGCGGCCTGGCTGGTGGCTAAGCCCTCAGCCCAGACCCACGTTCACCTGCCCCACTTACCTCTCAACACACTCTGGAAGGTCCTCTCTTCTCTCTCCTGGTCCCTTTCTCCCAGTCTCTTCAGTCTCCTTTGACCCGGGCGGGTCTGAAGTGGCCCGGGGCAACAGGTGATAAGATGGTACAGGAACGGAGAGGAAGCTGGAAGCTGGAGGATTAAGTTTTGCTCTCTTTTTTCTACTCTTGTCCCCGTCTGTCAATCCTTTCTCCTCTGTCCCATGCCCTCCACTTCTTTTCTTTCTCTTCCCGTTTCAGTCTACTGTACGGGAGTTTGCCGCTGGTGGACCGGTTACAGTCTGATGTCTGGGTCAGTGAAGTGACTCTCCAGCCTCCCTCTCTCCGTCTCATTCATGGCTGCTGATCCTGATTAGCTGGGAGGTGGAGCTTGTTGGTGGAAGACACAGCGACCGGCTGGGAAGTGGGAGGGGAGGCGGCCCAGGTCATGAGGTCCAGGTTGTTGCTCTGAACCATGGAGTAAGCAATTTTGAAGCCTCTACATCTGACAATAATGATACACTTTATTTATTTACAGAGTGCTGTAAAAGTAATAAGCAAATCTATAAAAAGCAAGCATGAAAGCAAATCTATAAAAATAGGAATCCCAGTGAAAGCTATGATCCCATGAATAATGGGAAATCTAGGGTTAGACAGATATATTAGTTTGCCTTGGATGGCCAGTCAGTGTCATTGTCCGATAGGCTGGATATGATGTAGTTTGATTACATATTCATTGTAGGATTGATCAATGCTACACTGGTTGTCTATGAAGACCATAACTTGAACTGATTATAAAGCACCGTTTTGATGGGCTTCTATACATGTACCATGTGATTCTTTTTCTTCTTCTTAGTGGTGGTAGTAGTAGTAGTAGTTGTCACGGCTGGTGCTAGCAGGGCAACAGGAACACAGGGGATAGGACCCAAACACAGACGCCTGAGGCAGAGCTGATGCAGTTCAGTGATTTTTATGGGGAGGCAGGCAAGGGTCAAAACCGGCAGGTAACAGGTCTCCGGGACAACAGCAGAACAAAATTCAAAAGCTAGAGAGCAAAACATGAAGCACACGGCAACTTGACTTACGATCTGGCAGGGAACAAAGGAAGTGAAGTAGTATAAGTAGTGAAGGATTATTGGGGAATGAGGTGCAGGTGGGGAGATGGGAGGGAAAGCTCAGGTGACTGCAGGGCTGATGAGAAGTGGGAACAGGTGTGCAGGATGAGCAGAGCCGGAAGCCAGGAAAACGAGGAAGGGAGACCACGCCCACACCAATACACACACAAACAAAACATAGACCGAGAGAGAAAGACAGACAGGGGAGCAGTAGGAACACAGGGAAGGGGAAACACAAGGAAGCACTAGGGAATCTTCTGGGGGGGGGGACGGCCACGGCCGTAACAGTAGTAGTGTTATCTGGGTTTCAGTGAAAAGTTTTAGAGTCCCACGATGGTCTAAATGCTGTTTTAGAATTCTGAGGGAAACACTGAAAACTTTTAAATAAAAATATTTTGTATAAAAATGCCTTAAACGGCCTTAAAAACCTGTATCGGTGGAACTCTAATGAAATCCGTCATCTTTTGTACACTCTGGGGTGAATTCACAAAACGTCTGTGATGCTTTTGCGGCTGTTAAGCCATTAAAGACAGAGGAAAAAAACATGCCATTCACAAAGCACCCACAGTGGGTGGAAAGCACACTTAATTGTGGGTTGAGGTTCAGAGTGAGGGTTCAGATTATATGCTTAAATCCGAAGTGTACTGTATAGAAAAGACAATAAAGAAGAGTAGTAAAGTTGACGCATGGAGTCATCATAAACAAAACTACATCTATGTTCTGTAATACCTGAAAATCCATATCTAAGACATTTCTGTCAAATAACGACAAACCCAGCATAGGTTTTTGTCTTTTATTTCAAAGTCATGCCACAAGTTGACATAAAATACAAAAGAAAAAAAATCTTTTTTAGATTGTAGCTATAAAATAACCACAGTGTAACCGAGAACCAAATTCAACGAACACGCATTGAAAAAGAAAAAGAAAGCTCACGCTGAAAAGAACACACAGACAAGCACACAACACATAACATACAGCACAGCTCTCTGATACCTAGCTATCAGTAAACATACCAGTTTGGAACGCAAGGTTAAGTGGATATATAAAATTAACAAGGTTATAAAATACTGATAAAAGATACTTGTTATAAAGACTGTAGTATCTTCTAGAAGTGTCACCATGCAGTGGGTATTCCAGTCTCCAGTTAATAAACATCAGCAGAAAAATACAAGAGAATCACAAGCTCATTCGTTGAGTGGACAAGACTCTATCTTGGATAAAAATGTCAATGACGAGAATACAGAAGGTGTCCGGTGACTTGGTAAAATTGAGTCAAATGTCATACAGCCTACATAATGCTATCATTGAGATAACACGATACCTGGCATACTGTTTCTGAAAGTCAATGACTGATGTCTTTTAATCAAGACACATGCAGCGGTATGCAAGCTGACGAGGCTATAAGATCAGCAGACAAGCGAACCTAAACTGCAACCATGTCGGCATTCTGTTTACAACTGATAAACTTACAATGTGTCTCCATTGTGCGGGCTTTGAAGTAACACATTTGAAATAATCGCAAAAGATTCTAGGGGCTCTACTTTCGGAAATTGACGGCGCATGGCGCAAAGTGGTGATAAGTAGGGTACTGAACTGCCCATCTGCTATTGGCTGGTTGTTTGTGCCAGGTGATGTCACCCTCTATAGAGGTGGTGACATCACCTGGCACAAAGACTGGCCAATAGCAGATGAGCAGTTCAGTACCCTACTTTTCACCACTAGGTATCAGGCTTCACCAAAGATTTGGGTTTAGTTAATCTTTAAAGAGTAACTAAACTCCAAACCTTTGGTGAAGCCTGACACCTAATGGTGAAAAGTAGGGTACTGAACTGGCCTTCTCCTATTGGCTGGTCTTTGTGCCAGGTGATGTCACCACCTGTTGTACTCTATAGAGGGTGACATCACAGGGCACAGAGACCAGCCAATAGCAGATGACCAGTTCAGTACCCTACTTTTCACCATTAGGTGTCAGGCTACACCACAGATTTAGGTGGGGTTTAGTTACTCTTTAAGTGATTTATACCAAAGTCAAATTGGCCAACATATCATCCACAAAAATTGGGGGTAAGCTTTTGAGTAGGATCTGTTCATGTGCGCATCGCTTGGTGAAGCCACAAAAATAGCACAGAACAAGGCTGCGCTTCATGCCGTGCGCCTTTGTTGTCTTGGTCTGAGCAGGCGGGTGGTGCAAGCGCAAATCCCTGTTACCCTGGACACCAAAATTGTTACTGACATACCCCCTAGTGCCCCTCTTCTCCCACTTGGCTGCATTCAAGTTCACGGTAAGTCAAAATACCACCATCCACCACGAAAATAGAGCCCTGCAAATCATTTCTGAGCTCTCTGGATCCCTCATATTTCCTGTTTCATATATCCACTGATAAGTATTCTTTCTGATCACTATAAAAAAAGTTCTCTTTAATACCATACTATTTCCTAAATAAATAATATCCAGGATACATAACCACATCCATCAAAACATGGATCCTATAGTAACTGATAATAACTCAAATTGCTGCTACTTTTATATACATACTGTATACTGCAGGTTATTGGATACAAAATATTAGAAAACTGGATACTGTTTTAATGCATGCAAGTGTGCAACATTAGCCTTTTACTTCACACAGTATGTCTATCAAAGTAGCAACAACTGATTATGTTCACAACACTTTGAGAACCAAAAATATATATTCTGTGAACCGTAATGGTGCGAGCAGATTTGAAGCGGTTTGCTACATGCACTGGCATTTTTGGATTCATAGAAAAGTCACCAACATCTGAACATTTCAACTTCATTCAAATGGTTTCGTGTGTTCTTAAAACCTGCTTTGGCATGGCCCTGTGGAAAATATATACAGAACAAGGAAACAAAAAACTAACACCTTTATATCAACCATCAGACAACCAGTCAGGGTCTGTACAGTCCAACCACCCCGGTTAATATAGTTCCTGGAGAGTATGTGTGTGTGTGTGTGTGTGTGTGTGTGTGTTTGTGTGTGTGTAGGTGTGGCGGTTAACAGTGGAAGCCATAACACTTTTGGCAAATGACGATTACAATGAGTAACGATAGCAATGCAGTGACATTACAACCAGCATCACTTCATGGCAAAGACGGACACAAAAGAACAGCAGAGAACAAAACGGGTAGAAAAAAATTCAAAGGATATTTGAATTGTCTTATGTTTGTCCAACAATTATAGCAAACATCTTTACAATGTACAGTACAACTTCATCACCCCCCCGAGAACCCTCCCTTCACTATAGACCCATCTGTCGCTTGATTTTGGCACTGCTGTGGCACATAGTTTTCATGAGTGGAACCTTGAAGACGAATACCTCGTTAAGAATTCACATTCAGTGAGCCCAAATGGATTTGGACGACGTTTGATATTTTGGCTCCTTGCTCTTATTACTTAGACTGTTAAGTGACACAGTGACTCTGCGGCCCAGATTCACTAAAGGTTTGTGCAGGGAAGAGTGTGCTATATCACCAACATGACCAAATCAGAAAGCCATGCTGTTCACTGACCCTTCGCAATGAGTGGAAAAGCTGCCTAATAGCGGTGGTCAAAAATAAAACCTCTTTGCGCCTGTCATGGTCATGCATATGTAAATTATGTGTAAATCTCATCATCTCGCCCATGTAATAGTTTTTTGTCATCTCAGTTAGAGATTGAGATTCAGAAACACTTCGCAACACTAAATTCTTTGATAAGTGGTGTGAAGACTTTGCGCAAAGAGTTTGTCCGTTCATACTGGCTGCAATCATTACTGCAAGACACATGCATCATCACCATCAAACCAGGCAAGCCAGGGAGAGGGTTTTCCATCCTAGAATCTCAGATCAGAGAACGCTCCCAATTATGCAGGGGCTTTAGGGCGCAAGGGGGCCAGTCTTGGTGGATTAGTCTTAAAGCTGAAGCACACATGCTGCGTCTGCAGTCATTGATGAAGGGACAATTTGCTTGTGCAGTGCTCTTTTACAGGGGCTGTTCGCGCCAACACTTGCATACATTTCTTAGTGAATAAGATAAAAACTCTGTGCTCTTAGCCCAAGCAGCTGAGGCGCAAAGAAATGCGCAGGTTGCCTTCGCAACGCAATGTTAATGAATCTGGACCTGAGGTTAAAGTGCAGACTGCCAGCTATTTTCAGCCACAGTGGCTCAGAAGTTGAAGTACAGCTCTTATTGTTCCTGGTCCCTTAGTCTGACTCAGCAGATATTTTATAGAAGAATAGTGCCATCTAGTATATCACAACATTGCTGGTGTGCATGGTCTGAATTATCAAGCCAGTCTCTAATCATGCTCCTGACACAGAACATAAAGACAGACATTAATAACTTTGGTTGTTTCTCTAAAAACAGTTCCATCATAGGATAAAACAACAGTTAGTCATGTCTAACTAAATCTCTGTAGCAGGAGTATGATGACTCAAGGCTGGTTCATAAGGCCGTGTTCACATTGCAGAGCGCTTTCCACTAAAAACGCCATTATTTCCTATGGAAGGACACGGATTCTGCACTCAGCGCCAGCTGTGAAGCGGCTAATGGATATTTCCGCTGCGGTTGCTGGCGCAAAGTGTTGAAACTAGTTCAACTTGAACAGATAAGATCCACGCATCATGTGTTACTTGTCACAAGACAACCAATCAAAATGTTAGAAATGACACACTATTAACTCAGCGCTACTTTGGTCGCCTGGCAACAAACTGAACAACACCTATTACCGCTTCGCTTAGTTTCTGCCCCTTTTTTCAAAAGATCATAGCGAGGCGGATTGCGAATTTCAAGCAGAAAACGTTCCGCAACGTGAACACGGCCTAACTCAGATCTTTGCTTACTTGCTTACTTTGAATCATTTAGTCAACCATGTACATGTACCATGTATTCTATACAGTACTGTAATTTAGAGCAGAGTACAGTCACAGCTAAATCCTCATAGAGAAACAGTGAAATGCAAAAAAGGCTGGCAGGACAACCTGACAATAAGATATCGAGTGTGGTGATGTTTATGGGTTGCAGATTTGTAACAGTCATTACACTATAAGACCTTTTGACAAGATGTTAAAATATTAAAAGCTCTTCCAAAATGGATTCCAGCATATTAAAGCTGACAGTTTGTGCTTTAGCCTTTATGTTGTTGTGTCATTTCACAACCAAAGTAATAAAAGTAAGGAGTCCCGTCCAAATCCTTGTGGAGCTCAATGTATGTTACTGGCAGCACTTTAGTAGAACTCTGGATTACAACATTCATAATGACTGAACAAGAGCTTTATAGCTACAGCTAACAGCTACATGGCACACTCATGAACACGATTCCCTCCTCATCAGCCTTAATTAAGTTTTCATGTAATAGTATGCCATCTGTGATGTAGTGTCAGTGTCAATGTATTGATACATACATTAAAAAAACAAAAACAAAACATACCTTAAGATGTGACAATTAAAACCGGTGTTATGAATCTGTTTTGTGGGTATTGTGCTCATAGTCCAAGTTCAACCAATTAGCTTCTAGGCTTCTAGCTCGCTAGCTTCTGCTTGACTAGCTGTTAATTGTTCTCCCGTTACTGCAGTTAGCTCACTATATACTGTATATATAACTTAATAATTACAGTCATTAAAAAGAAATTAAGCAAACACTAGTTTGATAGCTCATGAAGCATGTTAATTAAATTAACCAGATAGCTAATTCCCAAGACTTTCAAATAGGACATAACTGGGAAGCTAGCTTCTTATACCGGACTAGTTAACGCTAACATTATATTTGCTCTCCTTGGCTATAGTGAATCTAACTTCAGCAAGATTTATTTTTTACTGTGGTGTATGTTATTTCTTTCTATGATCTGACTATGTACCTCATTTTGGTAGATGATGAGACATTACACAAATTGTTAATTGTCGAGCTGGCATGAATATTACTTGAACACTGAGTGCAAGTTGACATAAAGATTGAAGCAGTATTCATGTAAGTGCCATGTAGCTATCAGTAAATTCTTGTTTTAGTATTATGAATGTGTTAATAACTGTGAGCTCAAATAAGGTGTTACCATGTTATTAATAGGGCCTATGACAGTCCAATCAGTATTTATGTACATGAACAAGAAAAGAGACTGTATTTGTGACGCTGATGTACAGCATGGAGCTACTCCATCGACAATCAAAGGGAAACTGACTGTGAACACAATGTTGAATCATAACTCTATCAGTTCCAAACCAAAAAATTACCTCTAACCCTGAGAACCATCCTAAATTCAGTCAAAGTCTCTTTACCAATTCATTCTCTATGCAGCTGTATATTAGCGTAGCATTGTAGATTATGGGTACAAATATACATTTCTCTTGTTTTTTCTATGGTTGACAGTTGATGGATACTGTTACAGACTGAACTGTCTCAGGGCCTTGCAATAACATAGCTGAAAGGCAAAATTCTGTGGTAGCTCAGTCATTAAGCAGGATAAGAGAGGGTATTTGTTGAGTTTATGACTAGCCTAAACCGCTAGTCTGTAGTTGATGCCAGTGTCACCCCCCCCCGGTCTGCATACTATTAGTCTTACATCGTCCATGTAGTGGCGTACATGCCTTTGGCACCATCAACCACTCTTTTCTGTCACCTTGACACTTTAATTCAACCCTCATTTAACCAGGCAAGCTGATTAAGAACACATTCTTATTCACAGTAATGACCTGGGGGAGTTGGAGAAGTTGGAGAGGCAGAATTACACAAATATGTACACTCATAACTGGGAGCTGCCCAGTACAACAGTCTTGTAGTGTTGGCCAGTGAGAGGCTCCACTGGAGCAGTTGGGAGTTCAGTGCCTTGCACAAGGACACTTCAATGGTAGTTACTGAGGGACGGAAAAGTGCTTCTTTCTTTTCCCACCTGGTCTGGACGTTAGAACCAGCAGCCTTCCAGGCACACGCTTCCATCTCTAACCTTAAACTCGTTATTTTCAAATTCAGTCTCTTTATCTCTTACATATAACTCTCCCTCATTTTCAGTCCCTCTATCAGACTGAATGCAACATAAAAAGAGCACAGAGAAGACAGGTATTTAAAATAGCACCTAAATAGTAGTCAACAACTGCTGCTAACAATGATCGCCAATGCTAAAGGCATTATGAATGTATCACTGTATTTTACTAGACATAACCGTTTCAAACCTGTTGATATGATTAGACTGATATGAGGTGCATTAGTGTAGACATGCTGATTGCTTAAAACTAGCATTTCCAAGACTCCGAGATAGAAAGAATAAATATATAGTAACAATAGAACAGTACAATACAAGGCCATGGACATATTGGAAAATAACCCATGCAAGACACATTTATAAAGATGCTGTACACAAAGGAATGTGACAATTAAATGCCATATGTGACAGTTCAAGTAATGGAAAAAGGCGCTGAAAATTAAGAAGAGTAAAAAGGACTTGATGGTTTGATTGAGAAATTAGTCTGCTGACACTTTGTGTTACATTCAAAAGAAATGTCTTGAGAATGATTGTAACTTTTGTTTTTTTCCCCAATTCTTATTAAACACAGAAACAATAGTTACTTAAAAAACAAAAAAAGACACTAAGACACACCCAATATTCAATAAAACCTGGAATGAAAAGTCTCTGCAATCATATTGCACTTCTGAAGAAAAAAATGTGTGATGTATACTGTCAGGGCTTCTATCTCAAAAGCCTGCAGTTGCCAGAAGGTCAAACAGGATGGCCACATGATCTACGCAAGAATTGTCAACGGTTCAGCAGAGATTGTGTTGTACCAGTGATGGTTCGATATGCAAAAGCCATTTGAAATACCTCTGAAAGCACTAAACAGTACATCCCGTGTTCAACGTCGTTTTCTAGAGTTCCTGCTGTGGAGGCAAAGCCAGGACCAAGGCGATGGCACAGGTTGTTTGGCAGGGCTTCTCCTCTGCTCGCTCTCATCCTCCTCCCATCGTTGTGGGTCGCTCGTTCCCATCGAAACTAAGTAAAGTGCAAAGGTGTGTGTTCCCCAAAAGGACTCGTTTCTGTCCATTAGTATTCACACCTCTCCTCACAGATAATCACTTTCTTGCAGACACGCGTATTAACAGATATACATTCACCCGAGCACTCCCAGGTGCTCCCATTCAGAGCAGCACCAGCACTAGCATGACACACGCAGACACACGCGCACATACACACACATGAACGCACGCGCACACACAAACACACATCTGTTCTATGCCAACAACAGAAGCACAGCTGCTATCTCTTGGGGGTCACGTGGCATGAGTCTTTGGCCCGGGCCAAGTGACTCAAGTCAGAGGAAGCGTCAGGCAGTGGTGTTGCCGTTAAGAGATGATGTGGCACAGGGGGTGGCGGTTCGTAGCTAGGCTTGGGCCAGGCCAGGCCGGTCCAAGCTGGACTAGGAGAGGGGAGGGCCTGGCTCATCTTTGGTCCCGTAAAGCACTTGATTATGTCAGGGGTGAAACTTTGCACTCCACTGGATTGGGAAGGGAGGGGGGGGTCGAGAGGGAAAGGGGGAGCACTATCGAAAGCACCGGCTGCTAAGCTACGAGTGGAAAGATGTGCAATACGGGCAAAGAGTTTCATTTTTAGCCATGCAGCTTGGAGACCGTCCATAGCAACCGGTAGAAAGCGCAGTCTTAGGGGGGTTTCAGATGGTGGTGAGGGAAGACGGGAGGCGAGATTTCAAACACGAGCGCACTCACAGAACAACACACGCAAGCTCTCAGTAGAGGGAGAGTATAGCTGCTGTTGGCTTTTGTTAGTGAAGTCCACAGTAAAAAGTGACAGACAGACGGTGGTGCATGCTCACCAAAAGCACTGGCAAACCGGAGAAGACTTGAGGTGTCTGGGCGGGCAGACACTTGGGGAGATGATCAGTATTATCCACAGTTAGAAAAGAGTATACAGTACGTCAATAAATAGGAGAATACAAACTATGACCACGGTTATGGCGATGTCGATCGAGGTGGCGAGCGAGGCAGATTTCAAGGAGCTGAAATGGAGGCCGTGCTAAAATCGGAGACAGTTGGGAGTAGAAAAACACACAGAGAGAATCACCCAGGATTTAACACAACCCCCCCCCACCCCACCCCCCCGCCCCCTCTCCTCAACATACACGGCCGGTCACAGGGGTTGGACAGACAGACTCAGCCTTAAGGCAATGCATAGCCCTTAGAAACACTGGCACATGCATGGAGAGTGCAGGAACATGTGTGCATACGTTGCGTGCATGTGTGTGCATGTTTATGTCCATGTATTTATGCGTGTGTGTGTGTGTGTGTGTGTGTGTGTGTGGGGGGGGGGGGTTATGTGTGTTTGTGTTTGAATATGACAGTATGCAGAAAGGAATATAGAGGATTGCAAGTGGGAGTGCGTGTTTCAATTAGGGTTAGACCGATATATTGGTTTGCTGAGACGTCGGGCCGATATTGGCCTTTTATTAAAAACTGGATATAGGCCAGTCGGTGACATCCACTGCCGATATTGGATATATGGAAGTTCTGTCTGAAAAATCTGCAGTGAAATCTGGCTTACCCTGGCACACTTCGCTGCTAACCCATCTAAAAGAATTTCATTAGTATGGGTCTATATATAATATTATTATAATTATATAGTATTTCAATGGAGAGTACTGGTGTCACATGATGGTCTAAATGCTGTTTCAGAGGCTTTTCCACCCTGACAAGAACAAATTTCACGGGGAAATACTGAATAGTTGTAATGAGTTGGACTGTTCTGCCAAATTTCAAGATACTGAATATTGACACAACCCAAAAATATTGGTATCGGCCTTCAAAAACCCATATCGGTCGAAGCCTAATTTTAATGCTGAAGCAAGAGAAAAAGAGAAAGACAGCAAGACAGAAAAACATACAGACAGACAGAGAGAGCAAGAGGCAGAAAAAAGACACTGAGGTCCAGAGGGGAGTTGGAGGATGATTCCGGGACGGACCGCGCGGCTGACCGAAGACATGGATGGCGGGCCGCGGCCAAACGCCACTCCGCGGCGGGTCGGCGGCGGCGATCGCGTCAGATGTTGGTGAGCGTGGTGCAGGTGATGAGGCGCACAGTGAGCGTGCCTGGAAGGTCGTTGTCTTGGCGACTGCCCTTGTCGCGCAGGTGGAGCGTGTGCTGCTCCTGCCGTTCGTTGGGGTCGCTGAACAGGGTCACCTGGCCCAGGAAGGAATCCACGATCACGTTCTTATTATAAATCTGTCGGCCGAGCAGGGGAGGAAGGATGGAGGCCCGATAGCAAATGTGAGGTGGACAGGGAAGAGAGGGAGAAAAAACACAAAAGGAAAAAGTCTGAGCAATAGCAGTCACAAAATAGAATCCACAGGAGGAAACACAGAAGGGAGAGAGAAATTAAAACTTGATGGAAGGTAGAGAAGGGATACCAAGAAGCACAGAGAGAACGAGAGTGAGGATAAGAAAAGTGCTGATGTACAGGAGTTTCTAAGTAATAATAACAAACCTTACTTACATAGCACTCTTCAAAAAAAAAAAAAGTCTAAAAATAGTGCAGAGCATAAAAACATAGATAGATAGATCAGATCATCAGAAGAGGCCCGGTCACCTTCTATTTGTAGTCTGGACTTGGAAGTGATCAACAGGCCCAGGGAACTCAGGCATTACCTACCCACAGAGCATCCACAGCTCCGCTCCACTTACTGTGATAGAAATGATGCGATTTCACAGGTCTGATTGAGTATATCCAACAGTATAATATTACAAACAATAATTCCATAACAAGTAGATAGGCTTATATTCTCAGAGTAATGGCTGATATAGGGTTCCTAATTGATTGGTTATGGATGTTCAGCAAATCACCACAACAGCCCCACTCTCCGGCGATATGCGCGGTCATGCATATAGGGATGCATGCAGGTGAGAAATGGTTGTTAACACGGCAACATGATTCAGGGGCAGAGAAAGGAAAAATGAAAAAGTGTAGAGATTAAGCCCGGTTTTTGTATAAAGGTAAGTGCCTTTACATGCCGCATTAAAGGCAGCCTAGTCCCAGCTGCCCCTCCCTTGCCTCCCTCCCTCACCCTAGTCATTCCATCTCTGATGATCAGGTGAGGAGAGAGCGGAGGAGGCTCCACTCGGGCAAGGCAGCCAGACTGGACAGCATCAACCCTAGGGTGCTAATAACATGTGCCAATCACCTGGGCAGACTCTTCCAGCGCCTATTCAAGCATCTGCAAAGGGTGCCACTGCAAAGAGTGCCACAAATGTGCATCGTCCCGATGCCTAAGAGACGGTACCCCTTCGTTCTTCATGACTACAGACCTGTGACACTAACATCACACATCGCAAAGACCTTTGAGAGGTTGGTGCTGACCCATCTAAGGCCCAAGTGAGTCACTGGACCCTCTGGGCTCTACTGTCCCCCTTCCTGTTCGCTCTTCACACTTCCAATTTCAAATACAACCCCAACTGTGGCCACCTACAGAAGCTCACAGTTTCTGTGATTATAGGTTGTATCAGTGATGAGAAGGATGAGTAAAGGGGCCTGGCTGAGAACTTTGTCACATGGTGGGAAAAGAATCAGCTACAGCCAAATGTCCTACAAGTACCTTGGAGTCCACATGGACAACACACTGGAATGGCCATCCAACACTTAAGCCCTCTACAAGAAGGTGCAAAGCAGTGTGTTCTTCCTTAGGAGGCTTAAGATTGTGTGCTACAGACTTCTGTACATATTCTACTAGTCTGTTGTGACCAGTGTCATTCTATGCTGCTGTTTGCTGGGCTGGCAGATACACTCAGTGGGATGCATGTAGATTGAACAAGCTGGTCAGCAGAAACAGTTCTGTTGTTGGGTTGAACCTGGACTTGCTGGACGCAAAGGTACAAAAAAAAGAATGGTAGAAAAACTTGTGGACAAAAGCTCCCAAATACTCTACAATGAGTTTTTTGTGATGAGGAGCACCTTGAGCAACCAGTTCATACCACCTGGATATGCCAAGGATCAAGAACTCTTCCCTGCCTCTTTGGACCACCTGTGGACACAAGTGTCGGCACACTTCAGGTGGTGGCTGATAGGTCAACATACCATCTCTTCCTATGTGTTCATGTGCAGTGTGCCATCATGTGTCACTGTGTCATTATTCCATTGTCAGTGTCAATCTGTCGATATGCCATTATGTGCAGCTGGGGCAACAAGGGCAATGAAGATGTGGATTTACATTATATGCCATATAATTACGTAATATATGGTAAATATTTTATATTATATAGCGTATCGGGGAGGGCATGGAATTTCTTTTGTTTATTAAAATATTTAGTAAAAATTAATTATTAGACTTCAGTAGTATCATTTACTGGAATTATTGTTTTGTAGAATTTCTATTGTTTATTGCTTACTGTGACAAATGTTGATTTCTATGGGGGCAGCATTTTTGTGATTACTGTGTCATATGTGTCATATTTTGCTATATTAAGAGGTGGGCTGATTGTATAGGGAGGTGAACACACCACTTTTATTTTGATTAGTTGTATTATAGCATTTTGTTATGTTGTGTACCGTGTCTTAAGTGTGTGTTGCTTTTTTTATTTTCCCTCTGGGATAAATAAAGTACCTAGCTATCCATCTACCTTTCTAAATGCAATTGGTTTATTCAGTTAAATCTTGCAGATGCTGTATGCAGTCAAGTTAGATATATCAGGACCGTAACAGCGTAACAAGGCCTGAGTTGTCTGCAACTCAGTGTCACGTGAATGCATTTGTAGTTAGCTTTTCACTTTAGCCTGATAGCATCGTCCAGAGGGATTTATTGTGGAAAATCTACGCTGACTGCTGCAGGTTGTAAGCTTTCAGGAAATCACTGGTCTCATGAGATGTTTGTTTGGGCATATGCCGTCTCCGACAGCGTAGACAGCTACAGTATCATTTTTTGTTGTGATACATGAAAATGAAAGCTGCTGTCATAACAAATTACAAGTAGAGGTAAAGTAAGTATAGATGCTAGGGCAAACACCTGCACAAAGACTACAGTATAATGCTGTAGTACATTAAAAACAATGGCGTGGTGTTGGACTGAAATACAATGTAACTTTTACATTTTTGTAATGTTTGTAATGTTTTGTAATGTTTTACAGTTATAAATTCAGTACCAAGTGCCCTCAGATGGGCAACAGCCGTGCATGTTCAAATCAGCAAGTATTAGCACTCAGCCACAGTGGGGTGGGTTGTGGTGTTAGAGGCTGACAGCTCACCTCGATGTGAATGCCCTCCTTGGGTTTCTTGCGGTAGAACAGGCCTTTGATGTCAAAGTTGGGGCACCGTGTGTCCTTATGAACTGGCGAACGCACCCTCTCTCCTTCACAGGTGATGATCACATACGGATCTGAGGCTGTGGGAAGAAGGCTTTAAATCACTACATCGTGCTGATAATTGACATACTGGCCCATATTCATAAGACTCAGTGGTAACAGCATTGCATAATGTGAAATCTGTGCCGCAGTAATTTGAGGTGATTCATAAAGTTACTGTGGTGGTGGCTACAGCTGCAGAGACACTATTGTCTGCGGTGGCCCAGGTGAAAGCCAATCAAAATCGATATGTAAATAAAGTGTTGCATATTAAACATCCCCTTGATCATCCATGTGCAAGCACAATAAATCGCATTTGTCAGAAAGGCAAAGAAAGCTGTTCAACAGCGGAACTCCGTATATTAAGAGAAGAAGTTGTTTCACACAATGCTAAATTAATTAACCACTAACACCTGCTTCCAAGGACAGACACACTGACAGATCATAGGTTTTAGAGATATTTTGTTAATTAATTAAAGTGTAACGTTTAAATGTGGACAATCATAAGTTGGAACTACACCACCTTGCCAGAGCAAGTAGTATTTTTTGCGCAGTGGTGTGCTTTTATGAATCTCTTACGGGACATGCAAATGATCAGAAGCAGGCAGTGGTGCCAAAATAGCAGAAACGGTCAAACTGAGGCCGTAAACCTTGCTTATGAATAGGGAAAATGCGGCACCACAGTCTTACCCACTACCGTGCTATTAATCCTGCTGATGAGTTTTAGAAATATGGGCCAGTGTGTTTAGTATGTGTGTATCTATGTAAATGTTTACGAATAACGCATGTCAGTATCAGCTTATTTGGGTTGATTAGGTGAAGAGTTCATTTCCAAAACAGTATACTGTAGATCCATTTTGGAAAAAATAATCACCTGCGGTTCATTCAATGTCATAGTGTGTCAAATACAGAGGATCCTGTTTGACATGTTATCATTTTGTCACCAAGGACTTTGACACCAAGCACTATTCTTTAAAAAGCATCACAATTTGCTTTCATTTTGTGCCATCGATCATGTTGTAAGAGTAGGCGGAACTTTTTTCAAATGGTGGAGATCTCATTTTTGGAATAAAACTCTTCACCTGCACTACATACATTTCAACCGATTCTCTGACCAGCTGACAATCTGTTCCCACAGCAAAGGAATCTAAAGATTAAAGGTGGATCAAGGGTAAAAGAGAGGGTTATGCACACACTGTCAGAGAGTTAAGGGAGTGAGTATACTGCAGACTAGAAGTAGGTAAATAACTAGTCATTCACATTCACTAGGTGGTGCTGTAGTACCTCGTGCTTTGGTCAGGTGCCTTTTCCTATTGGGAATGAGGCAGTGTAGCTCTGTGGGTGGTCAAAGGAGTTTACAGTGCTTTACAAGATAGGGACACGACCATTAACATCTGAACACAATGCACACCTGCATACAGACTCTATCCACTGTGTCTAGCGGTCCTACCTCCATTGGAGTCCTGTCCCTGCAGTCCCTCAGCGTTCAGTACGTGGACCTGAGTGACCAGCTGAGGGTAGCCACACATCCCCGTCCAGCATGTCTGGGGAGGCTCGTCCAGAGTCAACTCTCTGGTAGAGGAACAATACACATGGAGTTTAGCCACCCTGCACTGATGCTACATCACATGAAGTAGCCATTGTAGAGGTTATTGATTTCCCTCATTAAATCTACACCAATCACAATGGAATGACGGAGTATATGAAGGAAGGAGTATATGTAGATAAAGATAAGCAGATGAGTTAAGAGTAGAGAGGGATTTTTAAGCTGTGAGACAATTGAGATGTGGACTGAGCAAAAGGGGCTGCAAATCAATATCAGGAAGACGTCCCTAGTATTTTGTACATTCTGTGTATTGTAACACAATACTCTACTAAATTCCCTGTGCCTTCCGAGGGCTTGGAAAAAAACGATATATTGGATTTTGATACAAAGGTCAGCACAAAAACAACAAGGCAACAGTGAACATGTTATCCCCCGTGAACAATGCTTTGAACCCTTGGGCCAATCAATATATGTGGTTTAGGGTTGTGTTTTCAAACCTATAGTTCATTCTCTTTAGTACTAATCAGGGGACAAGTTACTTTGTTGCATTTAGGCATTGGTTCAGTTATGTTTCACATGACATTTCAAGCAAACCATCATTTATCAACAAATGCCATGTGGGAGCAATCATTTCCTTCACTGGATCTTTCTTCTGGGGTAAAGTATGGAGATCAAACAGTCTCATAAGGAGGCAAAAACAAATGTCGCACGACTCAGAAATAGGTATGTCAGACACCACACCACAAAAAACACCACATAATGAATGCAGAGTGATTTGCAACTGTAACCCACCATTTGAAAAAGTGTAAAGTGATCTAATGCCTGCGAATCGCCAAGGAATCCACAAATGCTAGGGTTTGAACATTTAAACTTTTATGCTCTTACTTTGAAGGTTGAACAGCCAAACCACAAGTGACTTTGGCTTAAGCTTAAACAAATGGTCAATAATCGTGTGGCATTTGTTTTTGCCTCCTTATGAGACTGTTTGATCTCCATAGTAAATTAACATTGAGCATCAGCTGTGTTGGCTGTGATCCGACTCAACTAATGCACAGTGCTTCATGTAGTTGGGTGAGATTGCTCCAAATAAAGCGCTCCTGGGTCGGTTTGGAAGCGTACTGAGAAACCACCCTTTCAACAAGGTCTTGTGCGGTTGGCACCCGAGTGCGATTGTGTTCTCGTATGCCCAAACAAACCAAAGAGGAAACCGCTCAAAATAGCTGCTCTAAACGAACACAGCCTCCTCTGCTGTGGTCCAGGTTTGGTGTTGAAAAGCCAAATAATGAAAAAGCCTTAGGGGAAGAACTGTTTTTCAAGAAATTCAATAAGTAAAGAAAAAAAAAAATCCAATATGGCATAGAATAGTGGTCCTGAAGGGAAACTTGAAGAGCAAGGACAGCCGGATATGGGTGCTAAATTTCAAGTTGATCAAACCTCTGGTGTGGGAGATGTTAAATGTGGGAGTGTTAAAGGAATAGTTCACCCAAAAATGAAAATTCAGTCATTATCTACTCACCCTCATGCCGGTTGAAACAGGTGAAGTTTGTTAGTCCCCAAAGATCGGTCCCCAAAGACTTCATCAGGGTGAGTAGATAATGACTTCATTTTCACGTTTGGGTGAACTATTCCTTTAACATTTTTCATTTTGACCTGTAATTGTAGCATCCCCGACCCTTTGGCCAATCACTATACATTTGTGAATGCAGAAACGCAGAGGCAAGATGTGTCATTCGCCCAAGTTCTGGCAAATTTGGACCAGCGGTGTTTCTGTAATACAACATCGGCCTAGTGGCGAGATTACAAGACCGATTTATTGTGTGTCTTGAATCTATTCTGTCATAGCTAGGCGATCATTTAAGCGGTCGGCTTTACTTGCAGTCTGAAGGCACATCAGTAAAGACACGGAGCAGGAAGTCGCCCTGCTGCCCGGGGTCGAAGGTGGTGGGAATGATGACGTAGCGGCCCTCCTGCAGCTCCTTCCTGAGGAAGACGCACCGCGAGTTGATGTAGATGGAGCCCGCCACTTTCTGCTGGGCTGAGTGCATACGGTACTTCCGGTTGAGCTCCACCTGCGGGACGAGAAGGCAACATTATAGCAGGAACAGTGTGATTCTTAGTGTGTGTGTGTGTGTGTGTGTGTGTGTGTTCATACCCGGTGAATGTCGAAGCCTATGGCCAGATTTTCCCCTTTGCCCTCTTTGGGTGTGGCTCTCTTCTCTTTCTGCTGCAGACAGATCAGCACCTCGTCCTCCACCTTCTTCACGTCAAACACATACTGGGGGAGAGGAAGGAGGACACGATATAACACTCCAACGCTGATCACACACCCCTCTCTCCCTCTCTCTCTCTCACACACACACACACACACACACAGACTAACCTGGGGGTTCTGCAGGAAGGTGGCCTTGTGGTTGATGCAGCCTCCGGACCGGTTGCGAAGAGGGTCCTGGCGGTGGACCCAGGAGCCCCTCATCACCTCCTCCTCCCAGGTCTTGTGGATGCTCAGGTAGGAGGTGTTGATGAGGCGGCACAGGATCAGGTCGGTGAAGTACTGGCAGAAGTCGTCGAACGTCATCCTGCAGGAGGGCAGGAGAAGGACAGGAGAGAAGAGACTGGAGAGAGTGGACACCGACTGGAGGGGAAATCTCGGAGGGAAGGCCTCGAATAGTGCAAATGAGGGGGGGGAAAAAAATAAGAGGAAATGAGATAAGGGACAGAGGGAAGTGTTACATGTTAAAGGGGAACTGGGATTTGTGGCGATGACGTGGAAGGAGATTAGGTTTGGACCGATATGGGACACAATATTTAGGGGGATTCATGGTGCCGATATCTTAAAATTTGTCCATTTTCACACCAAAAATCCCAAGAAACTTCAAGTATACAGTGTTTCCCCCGGAATTGTATTGTTGTCAGGGTGGAAAAGACTCTTTAACAGCTGCCCTTAGCCAACTGGTATAGTATTAATCAATTACACAACAAATATGTAATCAAACACACTGCATCATACCTTTAAAAAAAAAGACCAATAGCAGCCTATATCGGTCTAACCCTAACTGAGATGATTTAAGGAACAGCAAAATGTCCGGATCGGTTATGGCTCTCACCAGAACTCGCCGTCGTCCTGCACGGTGACGCCCAGCTTCTCTCTCTCGCTCTTGCTCACCTTCTTCCACTCCTCCGAACTGCAGTGAACACATCCACTCAAACGTTAATCATTTCATATAGAACCAAACGGCGATATAACTTCAATAACACTCAAAGCCCGAGTTCTACTTTTCATGCCAGGAATCCTTTTTGTCAGAGGAGTAGCGTCACTTTTTTTTTTTTTTTTTTTTTTGGAATGAAATTCTTCAAATGTTATATCGACTGAGATGGGGATCGGACTAATGAGCGCCGCTGGGTTAAAGTGTCAATTGAAGAGAAAAAAAAAACAAAAAAAACCTTCTGCATGTGTGTTTATTACTGTGAATCACACTTAAACAGGGTCATTCTGTATTCACTGCTCAAGGGAAACACAAGCACTTCCTGGCCACATTAGCTCGGTGTTTTCTGGCTCTGTGTTTATGATTCACTGACAAGCCTCCGCATCTTGACAGTCTGTCAGAAGCCATTTACAGTAACAGTTTTTATCAAACCGTAAATAAATTATTCAGTCAGAGTGAGCGAATGATTGAGAAAGAGAGACAGACAGAGAGAGAGAGAGAGAGAGAGAGAGAGAGAGAGAGAGAGAGAGAGAGAGAGAGAGAGAGAGAGAGAGAACTCACTTCTCTGTAATAACATCTCTCTCTCTTTCTCATCAAAAATTCAGGCTCCATTATGATGCAGCCTCGCCGCCTCTCTCGTTTGTTTCGCCGAGCCCGGTGACAAACAACTTGGAGACGAGGCGGAGATGAGAGTCTCGCGGCGTCCGACTTCACTCCGGCCTCGTCTGTTCTCCTCTCGGGGTGCGGCGTAGCGGGAACGGAGGGAGTGAAGGAGAGAGAGAGTAATGAAGGAGAGGGGCATCGGAACGAGACGGTCTGTTCCGCGGAGGGAGAGAGAGAGAGAGAGCGCTCTGTCCGGCCGCTCCGGTTCTCCCGGACGTTTGAACTCAGCCCATTTGGACGCCGCCGGGGGTGTACTGGGCACGATGGTTATCTGAGCTGCACTGCGCTGTCTGGTATCGCTCTCTACAAACAAACAAATGCTCTAAAAAGGGGCCCGGATTCATCGAGTGAACGCTTTCGCTCGCTCTTTGGCCCATTACCTCGATTGCATCTCTGTTTTTCATCTTCCACAGGACGTTTCCCATTGTGCGGCTTTGTTGTCGTCTATGTCGCGGGGACAATGGGTCGCTCTCCGTTCGTACGTTTGTTGCTTTTCTTTGTTTGTTCATTCGTCACACGCAATATCTTGATCCAATTTTGAAGAAACCGGCGGGGGGGGGGGGGGGGGGGGATGATCTCACCACTGTGTCCTGGCGTTTTCAAAATTAAACTGATTGGTCCGAGAGAGGTTCTACAATTACAGGTCAAAACAAGGTGACACATTGTTGTATTGCCTTATTGAGTTTTAACCCATCTCTAGAAATGTTCTGCTTCTGAGATATTGCGTATGACAGATGAGGAGGACGAAGATGGAGAAGGATCCACGAGCCTATATTGCCCTCTTTTCCTCGTGGTTCAGGTGAGAGGCCCCGTTGTGCTTACCTGTCGCTCCAGGGGCCGCTCCACTCCTTCTCCCCCCACGGGTTCCTCATGCGGATCATGTGCAGCTTCTCCGATTTGAAGAAGGCCAGCAGCCCGTGACCCAGCCGCACTTTCCGTACGTCCGTCACGGCGTAGGCGTGGCCTTTCACCAGGCCGCAGTCCAGCCGTGCCTCCATGTCCTCCACCGTGGTCGCCTGGGGAACCGGCAGAAAGATGGTGACGCTATTGTGGTTGTCAGGGAAACCGTGAAACAGTTGCTACGGCTGCCGGGGAAACCATAAAACAGGGAGGCTGTTATGGTTGCCTGGGATACAGCCAACAGGGAGGTTGTCGTGGTTGCCTGGGAACGGCGTACAGGGAGATTTTTGTGGTTGCCCGGGAAACCACACACAGGGACGTTTCTGTGGTTGCCCGGGAAACCGCACACATCGAGAATTTGGCGGTTGCCTGGGGAGCCACACACAAGGAGGTTTTTGCAGTTGCCTGGGAAACCGCATGCCGGGAGGTTGTCGTAGTTGCCTAGGAAACCACACACGGCGAGGTTTTTGTGGTGTGTTTTTGTGGTCGCCTGGGGAACCGCGCACACGGGGGCTTTTTCGGTGGGCGTATGTGATTCGATAACAAATGAGAGTGATGCGACACTTTCAAATGCTCGCAATGCGCCACTTGTGCATCGAAAGCTGAGAAAAGTAAGAGAAAAAGAGAGAGAGTCATCAGGCTGTCTTATCAGAAAATTGGTTCTTCGATCCAATAATTATGTGTTGAACGCACCTTGCCTCTATGTGACACTTTTCATTGCAGATCTCATATAGCATTCTCCTGGCTACAACTAAGAGCCTGATTAATATGACATACAGACAGTCAGGTAGACAGACAAGACAAATAGATGCTGCTACTTTCTGGCATGCTAAGCAAGATGGCTGTCCAAATATGGGCTTTGAGTAGGAATATTGAGCATTCCCTGAGTTTTCACCTGACAAGTGTTGGGGAATGAGGGAGGAGAGCAAAGAAAACAGAAAAAAAAGGTTGGTCTTCTAAACAGATAATCCCACAACAAAAAGAGAACAGAGGGACCAATAACCAAACAATCATGGCAGTGAGGGTCAGGCCAACAAGGAATATCTCCTCACCCTCCTGTCTCAGGCTGTGCCGGGTCAAAGCTCTAGTGCCCAGACAGCAGATGTAACACATATTCCTCTGTTCCCAGAATGATAATGAATGATGGAGAAATGCTAGGTAAAGTAAAAAGAGCTACAAAGGAAGGTAGAAAAGGTTTTGTTATAGGGTACTTGGCATGTTGGCCGCGCTCTCCGCACTCTCGCTGTTGAATACCGGATTCTCCAGGCTGAAACCTCATGAATATAAAGGAGCCAGGTCACTTAAGAGTTGAGGTGCACTTAATTTGGAATCACAATAGAGAATTGGGAATTGGCTGATGCCGGAGCTGGTAGTCTAGGAATGGACCATCATGAGACAGGAGACAAAGGGTGAGTGAAATTCATATGAATCTGTTAAGGTACTCTGATGAATAATTTGTAGGTAATTGCTAGACAGTTGGACAACAGACTGATGGATGGATGGCCATGGACATTGCATTCGAAAACCTTGAGCAATGCCAATGAACCAAATGAGAGACCATGTTGGAGAATAAGACAGAATGGCACACACTTGATTTCTGAACATGTAGATATGAATTCACAACTTTGCCTCGAATCATTTAGCATGCTATTGTAATAATGCATTTTCTTCTTTCTTTCTGGCTGCAGTGTGTTCCCAAACCAACAGCTGTAACAGACACTCCCAACGGGGGAGCACAAGCTGAAATGCCAGAATAATAATCAAATGAGTTCATTTTTTTCTAAAGCGTTAGCCAGCATGAAGCTGCACACCTAGTGCACCCCTGAGGTGGGTGTAAAGCAGTGCTTCTTAATCATGTGCCGTCAATGCCTAAGAGACCAGAGAAGAGGAACTCATCAGTGAAATAAAGCTGCCGTAGTCTTGGGTTGGAATGAAACCCTGCAGCCTCTTAGGCCTTGATGGCACATGGTTGAGAAACACTGGTATGGTATAGGGGTTAGGGCTGGGCGATATGGACCAAAAATCATATCTCGGTATTTTTAGGCTGAATGGCGATACACAATATATATCTCGGTATTTTCTACAAAGTGGGCTAAATGTTCAGTTGTAAGTAGGGCTGGGCGATATGGACAAAATCAAATATCACAATATCACGATATCGATATTGCGACAATACTGTAGGGATGACTGTTGGTGCATTCACAAAATATTTACACAATGAGATTTTTGATAAATAATCATCAGTAATGTGGATATAATGACTAAGTGGGTAAAGGCAAATAACAGAACAGTTAGAACAGTCTGGTAAGTTCAGAAAATGACATCACTTTACTGTAATGCAGCCTTTAAAACCAGGAAAAGACACTTATGCCATATCACGATATTACGATATCCAAAATCTAAGACGATATCTAGTCTCATATCACGATATCGATATAATATTGATATATTGCCCAATAGGGGTGGCTTAAGATTTAGAATAAGATGTAATAATAAAATGTAAAAGTAATTTCAAGACATTGGACATGCCCTGATGAAGATCTAGATACAGTTGAAAAGCATCGGCGGCTATTTTAACTTTCAGGACCTCAGCATTCAAACAAAAGCAGCATCTTCCAGGCAGTATTTGAGTACTCTTCACTCACCCTAATAGAGCAGCTGATGAGGCCGTCTCTGTTGTGGACTTTGAGCACTCTTTCAAACAGCTGGTTGCGTGCCGCCTCGTCCGTAGCCATCTGGCCCTCCAGCAAGTCCACGGGCTCTGAAACGCCGCCCGTGAAGTCCACCAGCGCGTCGGCTGTGTTGCCCCCGTCCAAAGCCTCGTAGCAGCCGTACACCCTGCAGGGAGAGGAGGAGGAGGAGGAGTCTGGTTTACTGGTGCCCACAGGCAGGATCACTGATCTGGTCTCTATGATGGGACATATGGGATGGGATTGAAAAGGTGACCCCTCCATGCC
Source organism: Centroberyx affinis (assembly GCF_046629955.1). Taxonomy (NCBI): domain Eukaryota; kingdom Metazoa; phylum Chordata; class Actinopteri; order Beryciformes; family Berycidae; genus Centroberyx; species Centroberyx affinis. The sequence continues at coordinate 99,257 of NW_027282110.1, read as the reverse complement.
TAACATGAAACATACGGATACACACATATACGCACGGTACAACCAGCAGGTCTTAATGAAGATCATCACATTTCTTTTTGGCTTCTTTATTCTTGACTGTCGACTGGACTGGACTGCACTGCAATGTAAATATTGAGTATACTTATTTCTATTCATATCCATATCTACTGTAAATGCTGCAATTAGGTCTATGGTGCATTTTTATGCTAGTGTTTTTGTATTATCATCATTGGGTCAGTGATCTATTGTCTGCATGCTGATATAGACATGTGTATTCAACCCATGTTGACTTTTTAAGCTGAATTCACATTTCTGGAGATACTGAAATCCCTGTCTCCATGTTTTCTGTGGGTAATGATGTGCACCGACAATTCTATTTTGGAGGACACTGATTCCCACAATAACAACATGTGCAGTTACAGCTAACTTTGTAGTACAAAAAAGCTTGTTTCCATTATTTTGTCGGTTGCCTGTAGTTTATTTCACTTAAGTGATTTAAAAGGTTGTTTCCGGTCCCGCCGCTATCACATTTAACCCAAATTACAGCCCTGATCCTGCTCTACCACATGGTATTGTTCGTTGCAGCCATAGGCCTTTCTCTATTGCAACTAAAATGCAATGCTTCGGGCACTACTTTTGGGAGGAGAAGGACACGACGCATGCGGTTGCTGCAACCCGGCGTTTTTGAACGAGGATACAGAGTGAGGATTTGTGGGAATGGGTGGTACTGAGGGGGTTCAGTGATGTACAGCGGACAGAGAATGGAGCTGTGTGAACTACTGCTGCGTCCCCAGGATGCCACTGTCCCTGCTCCTGTACCCCCTGGTCATTAGCGCTGTAAACTTGGAAGCTGTGCAGAAGAGCCTGCCGAGTTCTACGTGTTTTGCAACAGCCTTGTGCTCGTTGCGCAAGATTTAATCAAGGTAGCCACATTGGATGAGGCGTGCGTTAATTGCACAGCGCTGTGAAGATGCGCACCACATGAGGCTGCAGATGGAACGACATACCGCCTTCAGATGGCTGTATGGATTTAATCAGCCGAAAGGGACGGCCCTCATACATCCAACAAGCAGTTGTGGGTGACAGATATTGGTAAGAATCACCGTTTAATCTATCCAAGCACAGACTCTGCCTTAAAATTGTATTGTTGATGAGCAAGTAAACGTGTCTACTGGTTGAGGAATTTATATCAAAGTGAAACAGGCAAGCATAACATACATAAAAGTGATTTACGAGATTTTGGAGAGCTCTATGTGGGTGCGTCTCCGTCAACTAAACCCATGAAAACAGCACAGAACGGCTGCATCTGTGCTGAAACATGGTCTAAAGAGGTGGGGGCGCAGCATATTTTTGGACACCATAATTGCACTGCGCCACCCGATTTGTATCGACACTCGCCCCTAGTGCACCACCCACCCATTTCGGCACAAGTGATGTCATTGGTCTCTCTCTCTCGGATGAGGATTATGAGAGGCATATTAAAATATACTGCATGTCATGCCTTTGTCATACATGTCAACATTGTTACTGCTATATTATTATGGTGACTATGTTTCTGTTGCTGTCATTCTTTTAGAATTGTATAATTTTTACCTGGTAGAACATCAAAAGTTATGCCAATAATGCCTGTTGCATTGAATTGATGAAAAATGGACACTAGGCTAACATCATTAATGTTTCAGTTTCAACTTTGAGGAGGGAGAGGGGTAAATTGATGAAATCCACGACTATTCTGCTGTCTTTCATCCCACTACTATAATTGGAGAGCGGTTTGTGTGTTTGTGTGTCCCACCATGGAGGAGAGGAGAGGAGAGGAGAGGAGACAAGGAGAGGAGAGAGGAGAGGAGAGGAGAGGAGAGGAGAGGAGACAAGGAGAGGAGAGGAGACAAGGAGAGGAGAGGAGAGGAGGAGACAAGGACAGGAGAGGAGAGGAGGAGACAAGGAGAGGAGAGGAGGAGAGGAGACAAGGAGAGGAGAGGAGGAGAGGAGAGAGGAGACAAGGAGGGGAGAGGATGAGAGGAGAAAGGAGACAAGTGGAGAAGGGCAGGAGGTTATAAATTCTAGTCTCTATAATTGGAGCTGTGTATTTGCTGGCACCGATACTAACTTGGCATAGGCCTTCTCCACCAGGGCACTCCAGAACTCGTTGCTGTCGTCGGAGTGGCAGTAGACCAGCTGGTTATCCACTGTGGGCAGCCGGTCGTCGATCACCACGTCCACCCATTCGCCAAAACGCCAGAAGCGGAAGTGGAAGATCCCGGCGTAGGAGTCGGGCTTCTCCGAGTCCCACTCCTGCTCCTTCCAGTCGGGAATGACCTGGCGAACGGGAGGGGGAGGGCGGGGGGGGGGGAGGAGGAAGATAGGGAGGTAGGATGAGCAGAAGGCGAATAAGCCAAACAAGCAGCCGTCGGGCCCGCGGATCATAAATAATGTCAAGGTGGAGCGGGCCTGCGACAGCGTTCCCCCATGTCCGCTGATGCATTCAGGATTAGGGGACAAATTTATCACCTTGGCTCTTCCAGTCATAAATCCAGCAGTAACAGGACATGGGTGAGAGGGAGTAACTGGTTGACTGACTGCCTGTCTGCACTTTGGGCTCTGAAGGAACCCCTTGAACCGGGCCTCCCTGTCTCCACAACAGAGGTGAAAAAGGAACCGCACATTCACACACAATGGTATCAAAAATTGGTTAGATCAGATCCATCATCAAAAAAGAAGCAAAATGGGCAGAGCATACTATGCACACAAAATAGACAGTAAGAGAAGTATGAATAACTTCAGGTCATTTACATAACCCCGGTTCTCTGAGTAGCATGAGTGAGTGTCTCACTATGGGTAACGCCCCTTGCGTGCCCTCAACAGAAGCCTTATATTACATTACGCCAGCCCCTTAGCTGGCCTTGATGACGCGTATGTCGTAGGAGGCCACCAGCCCTCCCCCTATATAAAGGGCTGACATGCCGTCCTTCACCATTCAAAAATTAACCCACCTCTTCCTCGCTTCACACCAGCAAGGAGGGTGGTCTGGTGAGACACTCACTCATGCTACTCAGAGAATCGGGGTTATGTAAATAACCTAAAGTTCTCTTTCATAGCATTCGTTTCGTGTCTCACTATGGGATATACTGACTCCCGGATTGCTATATAAGCCCATCACAGGAACCAGCCCTAAAACTAGGCCTATTCTTGTGCGAGGTCCTCGCCACCAGCCACCCCCACACTCAGCACTGAGTGAGCTAACGAGGGTGCTGTAACGTCTAGACTGTAGAACCTAGCAAAAGTGAGAGGTGAAGACCAGCTAGCTGCCGCACAGATGTCCTGAATAGAGACACCTCTGAAGAGTGCCCAAGATGATGCCAAACCTCTAGTAGAGTGTGCTCTCAGACCTGCTGGAGGTTGTGAGCCCCTACTAGTATAAGCAAGCGCAATAGCCCCCACTATCCATTGGGAAAGCCTCTGCTTCGAGATCGGCTTTCCCCTGTGAGGTTTTGCCCAGGACACAAAAAGCTGATCTGATTTCCTGAAATTCGCTGTCTTGTCCACATATATCCGTAGAGCCCGGACAGGACACAGATTATGTAGCCGTTCCTGTTCTGTAGAAGTAAACGGCGGGGGGTTGAAGGCTTCCGGCTCCACTGGTATGCAAGGTCCTTCCACCTTAGGGATAAAGGCTGGGTTGGGACGAAGACATACACTCAAACCGTCAGGAGCAAAGTGCATGCAAGCATCATTGACAGACAGAGCATGAATCTCACCCACCCTCTTTGCAGAGGTTAGGGCAATCAGCAGAGCAGCCTTCAAAGACACTATTTTTATATCCACCTGCTCCAGGGGTTCAAAGGGTGTCTGTGAGACAGCTTCCAGGACAGTAGGCAGATCCCATGATGGCGCCACTGATCTCACCGAAGGCAGCTTCCTACGTGCCCCTTTCATATAACGACCCACCAGCGGGTGTTGGCCCACTGTGTGACCGTCAAAACCCACATGGCAAGCCGAAATAGCAGCCAAATAAACCTTGATGGTGGAAAACGCTTTGCCTTTTTCCAATAAATTCTGCAAAAATGACAAAATTGTCAATACAGAGCACTGAAAAGGAATGACATTATCCTGCATGCACCAATCCTCAAACACTCGCCACTTACAGTCATAGAGTGACCTAGTGGACGGGGCTCTGGCGCTTTGAATCGTATCAATAACATTCTGGGGAAGTCCCACCGCCATCAATTTAGACCTCTCAGGGGCCAAACCCAAAGAGCCAGTCTCTCTGGGTAAGGGTAGAATATTTCTCCCCGCGCCTGAGACAGCAGATCTCTGCGGAGGGGTAGTGGGGCCGGCTGACCGCAAAGGAGTTGTATTATGTCCGCTAACCAATGCTTCCCTGTCCAACGCGGGGCTATCAAGATTAGAGACAGGCCCTCCTCGCGGACTCTCGCCAGAGTCGGAGATATCAAAGCGATTGGAGGAAAAGCGTAAAGCAGAACCCGGGGCCACTTGTGTGCCAACGCATCCACTCCCAGCGGAGCTGTCTGATCGTGTAGAGAGAAAAACATGGGACACTGAGCGTTCTCTCGAGTCGCAAAGAGATCTATCTCCGCCCGACCATAATTCTCCCAAATCATTTGTATCACCTCCGGGTGCAACTTCCACTCCGCATATAGCGGGTTGCCTCTTGAGAGCAAATCCGCCCCCAAATTCATAACCCCCGGTACGTGAGTTACTCTCAGAGACCGAAAATGGGCATAGCTCCATACAATCAGTCTGTGCGCTAGTGTGTTTAGCCTGGCAGACCTGAGCCCCCCTTCCTTGTTTATGTATGCCACCACTGTGGTGTTGTCCGACCGGACTAATACGTGGTGGCCCTCCAGAAAGGGAAGGAAGTGTCGTAGAACCAGATCCACAGCCATTAGTTCTAGACAATTTATGTGAATAGAGTGTGGCGGAGTGCTCCACCTGCCATTCACTACCCTGCCTTCGTAGGTACCCCCCCAACCTATCAGAGATGTGTCCGTTGTGACCACTCTCCTGGCTGGCGTCACTCCCAGCGGGACTCCCCGTGTCAGAAACCCTGGGCTCTTCCAATGACGTAGCGCTACGGCGCAAGATGCGGAGACTCTCAGTTTGCGGTGCCTGTGACACTGCGGCTCCAGCCCATGTGAGGCCACCCAACGCTGAATTCCCCTCATATATAAACGACCCAGTGGGACAACCACCAGAGCCGAAGCCATCAGTCCCAGTAGTCTCTGCGGCCTGTGGCGCAGGCTGAGCCCTGGGGAGCTTCGGGATCCTGTAGCCATGCGTGGGGCGTGTCACCGCCTGAGCAAACGTCTGCCGGGGTGGACCAGCAGTGCTCGGTTGAGCTCTCCTGGGCAGGCAGAGCTTCAGGGCCTCATCCTCCCTTTTCTTGTCCTCGCATCTCTTCTGCATAGAAGCTACTGCTGAGCCAAAGAGACCCTGCGGGACAACAGGTGTATCCAGGAGATCCTCTTTCTCCCTAGTGGCGAGGTTGGTGAGATTTAACCACCTGGCTCTTTCTTGTAGGACCATAAGGCCCATTGCTCTGCCTGCGGTCTGGACCGCCACTTTATGGAGGTGTAGGCAGTGGTCGGTAATTATACAAATTTCCTCCCACAGTTTCGCATCCGGCTTCGCTGTCATCTCTTCCTCCAGTTCTGCCTGATAGGTCATCAGGAGTGAAGATGCATTCAGGGCCCGGACCGTGAGGGCTGCCGCTTTGTAGCACTTGTCCGTCAGGTTGGACTGAAAGCGGTCGGTTTTAGAGGGCAGGGAGGACCCCGACGCCGACACAGGGGTGTTGGGGTGGAGATGAGAAGCCACCACCGGTTCCACCTGCAGCATCTGACGCAGCCCGAGCGCCTCCATCCCCTCGCAGTTGAGCAGGGAGCCACCAGGGATGGGGTGCTTGTCTCTGTATGGCTTGGCTCGCCATGTAGCGGCCAGCTCATCCAGGAGTTCTGGGAAGATGGGAAGGAGCTGTTTTCCCATCTTCTTTATCTTGGGCAGCTTTTCCCCGTCATAGCGAGACCTGGTTGTCTCCGCTTGCACGGTGGGCCATGGGCTATTTAGCTTCGCAGCGGCGCGTTTACACACGTCCTGCATGTCCATATCCAGTGGAGCTGAGGACGAAGCTCCCTCGTCCTGCTCCATACCCACTGCCATGGGCGAGGGCTTTGCAGCCCGACCCGATGGTGCCAGGGAGGAGTCGTCATCCTCGTCGTCGTCGGAGACGAGCAGCTCCGAGGCTCCATCTGACTCGCTGTCTGCTTCATCCTCCTCCATAATAAGCAGCTCCGGTATGTATACCGGCTCTGCTTGCCTCACGGTGGAGACATCTGCCATCGGCTCTTGCGGCAAGGGGTGAAGAGCATCCACCTGGTCGCTCCAGCTCACTCCCTCAGCGGTGGATTGTTCCAGGCCAGCGGTGGGTTTCGGCTTCTCCCCCGGCGTTGCCACCGCTCCCAGGAGGGGATCACCGCCTGACAGGCTAGCCTGACATGCTAGCCTTCGTCGGAGCAGTTTGAGGGAGAACCGCGCACAATGGATGCACTCCTCAGGTGAGGTTAGAGCTACCCGGGCGTGTTGTAATCCCAGACAGGATGCACACACCGGGTGAGAGTCTCATTGTGATATCTTATTACCGCACGGACAGGCTCGCGCCTGCGGCCTGTCCTCCGTAGGAGGGGCCGTCGGTATTTGTCGTGTAGCCATGGTTAGCCAACAGGTGTGCTAGCTAATTAGCTTCTCGTTAGCTAAGCCGTGTAAACAGCTACGGGCGGCTGTGTACCGTTAGCTTTATACGTGCACCTAAGCTGTGAAGCCTGGAGTGGAGCGTGATATAAAGCGTAGTATTGCTACTGCTCAGCTAGTGAGTTTGGGGGAAAAATATTGCTACTTTTCCTTCGCTCCTACGGGGAAACAGTGATGTTGCTCCGTGAAGCTGATGTTAGTGCTAACCCTTTCAAGTATTGCTACTCTGTGGGGCTAACTGAGTCAGGTATGGCTACCTAGCAAGTGGGGAGTATTGCTACTCTACTTTTTTGGCTAGCGCGGAGTATTGCTACTCCAACCGCTAGCAGGACGCAGACAACTAGAATTGCTTCTAGCAGGCTGCTGTGCTCGAGCTGCTGCTCGGTCACAGTGAAGCTCGAGCTGCCCTACGAACCGAACAACGACCCAGAGCAAAGCGTTCAGCGACCGAGATGGGTGCTCGTATCTGCGAACAGTTTAGCTAGGCTCCGGAGTGGCTGTTCCGTTGTGGGCTTAAACTTCTGTGAAGTGAGAAGAGGTTTTTAAATGGTGAATGACGGCATGTCAGCCCTTTATATAGGGGGAGGGCTGGTGGCCTCCTACGACATACGCGTCATCAAGGCCAGCTAAGGGGCTGGCATAATGTAATATAAGGCTTCTGTTGAGGGCACGCAAGGGGCGTTACCCATAGTGAGACACGAAACGAATGCTATGAAAGAGAACTTGCTTTCCTTCTCACTGTTGTTTCTCCTTCCTGAAAATGATATCACCTCCTGAAAATCATATCCATTATATTATAGGCGTGTTTCATTAGAGTTGCAGGGTTGACATTAGATTTAGGGACACAAATGTATTTTGTAATATTTTTTCAAATTAGGAACACATTATTATGAGAGACAGAAGACAACTAAGGCAATACAATTTACAACTGTTACATTATTTGTAGATTAGTTTCAATTCTATTAGAAATTGAATGAACATACTTGTGGGGACGCTGAAAAATGGTGGTTCTAATAAACAAAATACACTCAGTTAATACAAATTGGGCTGTATTAAAAGAAATATGTAATTTTGAATGTAGCTTTGGTAAAACATTTTACACAAATTATACTGAAATAATGTCAGAGGGACTTAAAATGCACCGATTTGGAGGAATGACTAATATGTTATTGTGATGACGCAAATGCTTTAAGAGCCCATACAAGATCAGAGAGAATCCATTCATGACACACTTACTCATTACTTATTCTAAATAAAAATAGCAAACTGTGTTTAAGAGGGTTTTTGAAGTGCCACTAGCACAGCTGGACTATGGTCCAACTGTGATTCAACGTTGCAGCAGAGCGCCCAACTAAGAGGCTACACGAGGACGCGCACCTGTTATACATTTTACACTGGTGAGACATCCATCCGTATAAATAGGACGAGTCGTGATAAAAACTGTACATAATGAAAGTCTCCGCAGAGTGGAGAGGCTAAATTGAGACGACGAGCAGCGCGGGCTAAACCGGCCTTAGCGGCTCTTGTCAAGTGGCTCTGCGGGAGGCGGCGTTCTGCTGATGGAGGGACTTCGGCCTCTCCGGAGGGCCGGCTGTGTGAAGTGGCGACAGCTCCTTTAAAAACACCAGAGGAGGAGGGGGGGGGGGGGGGGGGGGAGAAAGAGAAAAAAAACAAAAACAAAGCACTGCACCACAGACACCTCGGAGTCATTTTGTAATCCTTCGGGAGGCGGTCTCTCTTGCACCCCACCCCGCTATTGCTTACACTCTGTGACTCTGCGCTGTGGAGAGCGAGAAAGCAGAGGGGGTCTATCTGTCTCAGCTTTCATCCAGGGCCCGATGAGGCTCTATAATAACAGGACTCAGGTAGGTGAGCGCACCGGCTGACCCGACACACGAGTGGAAGGCGCCTCGGCTGACGGCTTCCCCCGCAGTCTGTTCAGCGCAGACCAATGGGAGTAAGGAGGCATTCCCCTCGCTCCCTCCTCCTCCTCCTCCCCCTCACCTGTCTTAAGAGCCCGACTCCAATGTAAAAAAGGGACTTCCTTGCTCTAACGACACATCCTTGTTATGTCACATTTGCACTGCCTCTCATGCAAGCCTCTGGGCACCGGGCACTTTTGCCTTCGGTGACACTTCATGTCAGCTGTGCAGAATGCATTACAGGCGAGGATCTGTAACCAAGCGAAGAACCTGAGATAAACAAATATGTGGCAAACACTGCTGTGCACAGTTCCCCGAGGGCAATCCCCACGCTGCAGCAGCAAATGTCATTAGATCTGGTTGCCTAGCACCTCTGCTCGTCGGCACCTCTGTGCAAAACCCACCCTCGTTTTAGGCTGTTGGGTTGTATATGCATATGGATGCTACGCACACATGCACACAGACACACAGTGAAGAGCACAGAGAGTGCTACAGGAGTGCTACAGACTGAGAGGGAGGCAGAGACAGTGGTTAAGTGAGGAGAGATCAAGGTATCAGCGGTACCTATACGTGGTCGTGCCTCACTTAGCTAGTCTGAGCCCGTGGGAACACAAACGCAAAGAAAGGAGAGAGAAGAGTGAGTGAACAGGGAGGAGGTAGAAGCCAAGACTCAGCCTCGACACATCCGCTGATCTAACCCGGCCTTGCATTTGCTATCGACCTATTAGCCCGCTGACGTGCGACGTCCAGGCATGTCTGCCGAGTTGGAGCTGCCCTTCCGGCCGGACCCCCAGCTGACGGAGGTGATGCGCCTGCGGGTGCAGTCCCTGCAGCAGCGAGGCCAGAGGAGGCAGGAGGGCGAGCGCCTGCTGCGGCCCGACGAGGCCGTGTACCGGCTGGACTTCTCCCGGCAGTCCCTCCGGTTCTCGCGCTGGACGGTGCGGCTGGCGCAGCGGGGGCGCCTCACCGTCACCGCCACCTCGCAGCTCTGGACGCCCGACCTGACCCACCTGATGACCCGCCAACTGCTGGAGCCCGCCGGGGTTTTCTGGAGCGCCCAGGGCGATGCCGGCGACGCGGCCGTCGACTGCTACGAGGCCGACGCCCAAGAGTTCGGGGAGAGGATCGCCGAGCTGGCCAAGGTGAGGAAGGTGATGTACTTCCTGTTTGCGTTTGAGGAAGGCTGCAGCCCCGCGAGCGTCGACTGCGCCATCACCTTCACAGTGGATAGCTGAGACTGGGGTATCAATAACTGGAAAGATACTCGCTGACAATTCATGCTTCACCTGACTGCGACTGTACTTGTTCTGAGCTTTCAGCTGGGTATGTGTAGTAAGTTTTAGGTTAAAACTGCATTTATTGTAGGGCTGGCTCAGCAAAGACTGTTACAGAGGAGGAATCCCAGCCTGCCATGATATGTGACATCATGTATGGGCTCAAGAAGGGACAGTAGGCTCCACTAACTCTCTATCCTTCTCTTTATCCTTTTGCAACACAACTTATCGCACTTACAGAAACATTATTTACAACTGGTACTAGAACTTGCTGATCTGGACAAATGTTTAATTTATTTGCTACTATGATGTTGGGCATAATAGAGATAAATACTCTTCAAGAAGCAAAGGTGCTCAGCAATATACTGTGTAAGAGCTTTATCATGAGTTATTTATCCAGTCTTTTACATACACTTTTTTAAGAATTCTAATCTATTTGCAATCCAAATAAATCTTTAATAAATGAAATAAAGCAAAAAGGTGTATCTGCATTTTCTTAAACATCATCTGAACTTTGCGCCTATGTGGTGAGCAAAAATGTTATTCTTCCTCTCCTCCTGTTTGACAAACAGCCGGCCTTGACGGGCTTGGTAGAGATGAGTCCCACATGAGATAATGGGTAGAGACACTCTGTGTGTGTGTGTATGTGTGTGTGTGTGTACGCCCCAGTGGACTGGGAAGCGGCTTCCTGCTGCCTCATCCATCTCCATCTTGCATGGTGACCCTGACAAACGAGGAGGGGTGGGGTGGAGGGGGGGGATTACATCTGCACAACAACCCCTCCCTCCCCCTCAGGTGTCACCCTTAGCGGTTTACCATGCCACAGGGGATGGAGAGGTAGCCTGACTGTGACTGTGAATGAGACCTGAAGCCTTGTGTCAGATTAAAGGAGAAACAAAAGGAAAAAACTGAGACATCGGGAGATATTACACTTGTTTCATATCAGAACAAAGCATGTAACCAACCTGCCGCCTGAACGGTCGAGCCATTTGCGTGTGAAACCCCGTTTTTCTCTAATAGAAATTCCCATTCTGCAGAGCTGGAGAAACTGCTGCACAATCTCCTGAGTCTCAATTAAATCAAACTCGCTACAATCGTGAACGTATAATACATATCAATTCACGCACTCCTGTCATTCAATGGCCTCATAGTCACGTGTCCTTTTTGTTGACACTTGCTCTTCACCCTATGAACATGAGTTAGAGGACTAAACCAAGTTTTTGGGGGAAACTGGCCTGTTGAGTAGCAAAGATATAGACAGCAAAATCAGCCATGTGTCCCCAGTAACTGGCAGTATTATCATGGTTGAAGATGCTCCCCATAGGCCACTGTTGACATTTTTGACTGGGTAGCACAACAGTCTGCTAACTATCCAGCTAACGTTAGCTAACATAGGTTACTGGAGTCAGGTAGCCGAGTGCTGCTAGCTAGTTAGCATACTAGCTGTAGTGACTAATTGGCCCAATACCGCTAGCTAAAACGTGTTCTTGACGCACATACCTTTAGCTAATCTTTTGTCGCTTGCTTCTTCTGTCTTGCTGCCGTTGTAGATTGCAGAATGTAGTTTCCTTAGCTGGGTTAGTACTTGTGCAATATCTAGAATCCTACTGTTTTGTGTCACTTAATTGTGTTAGTCTATATTATATCATTTTTGCGGTAAGAACCATTAATGTTACATCTCCCGCGGTCCAAACACACGGAGGCTACACACCTGTGTATAATTATCGCTTGCTTGTGTGACGTGACCCATCACCAACATGTTACTGCCCCCTTGTGGCGTGGCATACTAATGCCCAAATAAAAACAAACCAAAAAGCACCCATATTGGCTCCAACTCTAGCCTAGCCAAAAAGCTTACATTGAAAATAATTTTGCTATATGCTAGCGGCACACACTGTAGGCTGCTATTACTGTCAAGTCACAATATTTACACCATCATATGCCATGTTATTGCCTAATTTCATTACCAAAGTTAGTCATTGAAAGTCAAATTGAGCCACACTGGTTGCTACACCTTTTTTGATAATATAATTGATAATATAATACTTCTGTGGTTGTTTGGTTGTAGTCCAAAGGAGGGGGAGACAATGTGGGGAAACCTGGCAAATCCTGGATTTCAGCTTTACGGCAAAGCGAAGCAGGTTTCACTGCAGGTTTTACAGACTCACACCCCTGAAGCTGGAACGATTTCTCTGTTCAGCAATGTGAAATAAAAAAAACAAAACGAAACATATTCACTAGCGACAAAAACCAATACACTGGTCTAACCTTCGTGCTTACAGCCAGTCCTGTGAGAGTCTAATTTGGGCTCAATTATTCTACCGATTGGTGGAGTCTGCTGAGACCCAGGGAGGCGTTGATGCGCTGTAATGAGTCCTCTGGTGTTTACTCCTCTTTATGTAATGGTTCCTAATGGACACTTACACACTGGAGGTGGAATGGTGCACTACATTTACAACTGAGTACATGAAGTGTACTCAATTGAGTTCTACTCCAAAATATATTATATTCTTTTTGGAGAAAAAAAAAAGTTCATCTTTCAATATCTCTTAATAATAAAGGATCTTGTTGGAGAAAGCATTATCACTTTCTCAAGCAAAGACTTAAATTACCTTAGTTTCTTTAAAAAGTCGCATAATTGGTTTTAATTTAGTACTATCCACCATTTTGTGAGAGTAGGCACCACTTCTTTCAAATGGTGCAGATCTCATTTTGGAACAAAACTCTTACAGTTACACACACTCCTACACACCCATGTGAGATTTACCCATGAGTGTGTCCTGGTGCTCATGGTAAGAAAGAAACGCTGCGGAACAGAGAGAAACACATACACACATGCACACACTTACTTTTTGCCACAGAGACTCTCTGGAGGCCAGACTGGAGCATGCTGCTACAAACCAGCAGTTCCCCAGTTGTCCCTGGTGCAGATCATGCGCACTGATGCCATCCACAAACAGGTGAGGGTCCTCGCACAGCTCCTACGTTCGAAAAAACAGATAAAGAAAGACAAAGGAAAGGTAAATGAGTTGCCAGCTGGTACGACACGTGGGTGCTTGGAGGTTTGGAGAAAGTGAATTTGGCAAAACAGAACAAGGAAGTGGGGTCACAGCTTCATCTGGGCCGCTTGCCACACAGTTTACTTCATCTGGTCATCGCAAAGGTGGCGATCCAGCAACCAGAAAGTTCACCTACCCAATTTAAAGTCAAGGTGAGGCTTCAACCAGCAGCAACCACCAAATACCTTGCAACAGTGGTTCTCAATCCTGGTCCTGAGGAGCTAGAGTTTGGTTTTCTATTTCACCTGGTAGTTAATTACGTGATTACACCAGGTGAATGTAATTAACTAACTGGTAGGATAGAAGAGGAGCAGGATTGAGAACCACTCTCCTAAAAAGGGTTTGATGTGTATTTTTTGGGCATTTTTGCCTTTATTAGATATTGGTGAAGAGAGACAGGAAGACATGCGAACGTCCAGGTCCAGATTCAAACCCAGGGCATCACGTTTACATGATATTTTCTGATATTTTTTAGGTGCATCAAGGTCAGGCAGGCAGTCGGTCAGCAATGCTTCAAGACATGGCCTCTAGAGGGCATCCTTGGCTGGCCTCTCGCCTATAAAATGCCACACTGACTCCCACACACTGAGTCCCACTCTCTGCTGTTAAATTAGGAACATCCACGTCTTCTGCTGCCCTACAAACTTTAACGGTAGGTAACTTTATTACCTTGTGGTATTCAAGTAACGTTAGTGGAATTAGGTCATTTAACCGATAACTGTGTCGTGCTAGCTGAGACACCCCTACACTATATAACGCAATAGCATATCGTTAGCTAACCTGAACTCTTAGCTAGCTAGCTAACTATGGATGTTATTACCTGTATACATTGCGCAGATTATTCTCTGTTAAATTGAAGTTATGGCCGGTTTCACGTTATTTTGTGGTATTCTAAATGCCAATTTTTTTTATACCTGTTTGCATTGTACTCTTGGGAGCTTGCAAGTCCATGTTTCGTTGTACCTGTACTTGTGCATTGTACAATGCCAATAAAATTGAATTGAACACATCCTGGGCCTGTACAGGATTTGTGCTTGTTTAGACTGAAGCTGCTGATAGCCAATATTTTGTGCCAATATTTAATATCTTTACATTTGATCCTTTTCATACTAAAAAATTCATTCAAATTACATGTATTCGGTGTTTCCCTCCAAATTTTATTCTTGGCAGGATGGAAAAGCCTGTGAAACAACATTTATGGTAGACATATATCCGTTTGGGTGTATGGTACAAGGTGCAAGACACAGCTAGGAGCATAAATGGCTTGTAGGGGCGAGTTCATACATCAGAAAGAGACCATCTGTCCTTTTACGCCCACGTTTCCACTTCAGGATCTTTAGAAAATCTACCCCGATAAGTGTGCGAGGGTTCTGTGCATCTGTGGCATCACATTACCTGTGGCTGCTGTGGTGATTTCCATTTTCTTCCGCAGTGTGGACAGACCACTATTAACAGCGAACAATACGGTGCTCCATCACCTTTTCTCTCGCTCTTTCTCTCTCTCTCTCATGTGCACAGGAAAGACTCGTGCACCCACCCACCTACGTGCACATACACACACACACACAAGCACGCTGCGTTCCCTGTGATAATGTGTGGGATGATTCATTTGGGCTGTGGCTGACACGATCCATTGATAGACAGACACACTGTCCTCTCCTCTATTGTCTGAACACAACACCTATATTTCCATCTGTCTACATAAACATATTACAAACAGCTCATATTACGCACTGCATAGTGGAGTGCTTGTGTAAGTACTGCTGCTTGCTTCAAATCAAACTTACTGAAAATTTCACAAACACACACACACCTATAGGGATCAATAGGGCACATTATTATTAGTAGTAGTATCATTATTATTATCAACTAATAACATAGAATCAAGGTGACAAATTTGAACCTGTTTTTCCTTTTTATACACAATTCCACCACAGGAATATTTCAGTACTCTCTTAAGTTCTGAGGAGCGCCAATTGTTTATTTGAAGATTTCTGTGTATCTAGTGGGTTATTTTTCAGAAACCTTGCCCAGGGGAGGTTCTTGTCAACGCAGATAATGCAGGGAAGGGAGCTGTTAGCGTGTCATGGAAATAGTGAAAGTTGGCCAGTAGTAAAAAGAGAGGAGTGTCTTACAGAGAGATAAAAGCTGGTGTGGGTGGTTTTTACTAGGGCTCAACCGATATACATTTTGAAGGCCGATAACTGACATTTCGGGGAGTGTGCGAGAGCGTCTTGAAACTCCAGTGGGTGGGGAGTTTGCTCCAAAACAGAGTGCGGGCCAGAAAGTGAGAGTTTTAAAAGCCAGAAATCTCTGCGCCTGGTGAAGTAATGGTATTGATCGACAACCCTATCAACCCCCACAGACATATTATGGTCATTTTGTGCTATGGGGCAGTAAAAATCTGACTTATTGCACCTTTAAATTTGAACATTTTCACGCCCCAAAAAAAGTGTTCGGCGCTTCCCCCAGAATTTGATTCTTGTCAGGGTTGAAAATCCTCCTGAAACAGCGTTTAGACCATCATGGGACGCCAGAACCGCAATAAATGAAATAAAACACACTGCATTATATCAGGGGGTGGACGACGCTGACTGGCCGATATCCGATTTTTAATAAAGGGCTAATACCAGCCCGATATATATCAGCATAATCCTCGTTTTTACTGCTGCCCGCACAGCATTGCTCGGCGTAGTCTGGGTGTGAACGGTCTGCCTGTTCTCTGCACTCTGCTTTATGGGACTGGCGGGTCGATGGGCACCTCGGCCATTACTCAACAGACAGCGGAAAGCACAGCGCCACTTAACAGCTCTTTATCTTTACACACTTGCAGCACTCAACTAGGGTTGGAAAAGTAAAAGAGGGAGAGAGAGAGAGAGACCGAGAAAGGCAGAGAGAGAGAGAGAGAGAGAGAGAGAGAGGCAGGTATCGAAAGGTATCGGTATCGACCTTTTAAAAACCCGTATCGGTCCAATGCTACCCTGCACTATTCAAGTGTGTGTATGTGGCTATGCAAAAAATACGGATCACAGAATATGCGCACTTGGGTGTGTGTTCAAGTGTGGCCTTCAGAAAAGCGCGCGCACGCACACACACACACACACACACAAACACACCCCCCCCCACACAGGACACAACCAAGGTCAGTAATTTGCTGACTCAGCACAAAGCTGATTGCTGCAAAAGCAAACTTTTAATCAGAGGCCGAAGCTGCTGCAGAGCTCCCTGGAGGCCTCCCCGGTCTCTCGCAGCAGTCCCTCTCACCTTACAAAGACCCAGCGTGGAAGTGCCGGCGTCTGCAGTGTGTGTGTGTGTGTGTGTGTGTGTGTGTGTGTGTGTACGTGCGCGACCGCCTGAGACGACGCATACGTTCGGTTTTGCCGTTTCGTGGAATTGTGTCTGACCCGAGAGTTAAGATCTCTAATCACGTTTTTTTTCCCCTCTGTCTGCATTACCATTGATCGGAGTCTGAGCGGCGGTCGGGGGGCTTCCTACGGTGGCCCGGCGGTCGGGGGATTGGCTCAGGTGGAAGAGTAATAGAGTATCGATCCCCCCCCCCCGCCCCGGCCCCTACGGACGCTGAAGTAATGTGAATATCGTGGCTGTCGCTGGCAGAGCCTAATCATTTACCCCGCTGCTGAGAACCTGCCAGCCGGCTTCATAGCGCCTCCTCCTCCGACATCCATCAGCTTATGACGGGAGCCTTCAGCCACAGTGTACAAACACACAACCAAGCATGCACACACACACACACGCATAATCATACAACACACACGCGAACGCCACGGGCACAAGAAGACGTACAGATGTAAAGTGTGGGGAAGGACAGCGAAGAAGCCAGGCCTATACTTAACAAATAAATGGCCCTCAAATTTTATTTCTTGTCAGTCAAGATATAAATAACCTCGAACTAATCTGTAGAAGAGATGGATACGGAGGAGAGTGGGAGGGGAGAGGGTGGCAGGAGAGAGAGAGAGAGACAGGCTGAGACAGAGAAAGAGAATGAGAGACAGACAGACAGAGAGAGGAGGAACATTTTATTAGAGCCCTGCTATTTATGCTCGCACGCTCCGCCGCTGGGACTTCATCACAGCCATAAACATAGCCTAGATCCATTTGAGCAAGGATAACACCGAGCGTGATAGGGCTCTAGGGGGGTTTAAGCCTATGGACCTTCACCCTGCCACTGATAAAATGCCTTCTTGGATCACCGGCCCTGAATTCACACTGCGAGCGACTTGGTTGACCGATGGTGTGGGCGGCGCCAGAGGCTCTACTTGCATCTATGTAGTGGTTTTGTTTTGCCTTTCATACCATTACACTGTTTTGATGAGTTGACATAGCTAGCAAGCACTAGTGAGGTAGGATTAATCAAAAATCAATCTTGGAACCCATCGTCTATCGGTCTGACGACGATTAGACTCTGGGGGCGATGGCCAATATTTCGGGGTTTCCGGTGTAGCCAGCGGACATCCGGGCCAAGACTTCCTCTTCCGTGCGCTGGTCATCGTTTACAGTCCGATCAGCAACTTGAGACGCGAGAATGGAGTTGGAGTTGAGAGACGACATCTCATATGCAGATATCTGTTTATAGAGATTAGCCGAAATGTCGTCTGGACCTAAAACACCTACAAAAAGTATCGATGTTTGTGTATTGTGTGGAGAAACGTTCGACTCTCGCGTCTCAAGTTGCTAATCGGACTGTAAACAATGACCGGCACACGGAAGAGGAAGTCTTGGCCCGGATGTCCGCTGGCTACACCGGAAACCCGAAATATTGGCCGTCGCTGCCAGAGTCTAATCGTCGTCAGACCGATAGACGATGGGTTCCGAGATTGATCAAAAATAAACCTAAAATGACTTCCGAGCTTTCCATCGACCCGACGATGGATGCAGCCGTTCTCTGAGTATAGCTTTCGAGACTTTTGTTCCTGCAGTCTTTCATATTTAAGGTTTGGAGGACTGGGAAGCTTTGCATGGCTGTAATCAACTTCTCGTTCATTTTACACTTGCCAGGTGGAGCTATTATTCATGAAACAAAATCACAGAAGTGCGCAAAATCCGATGGCCAACTTGTGGATTGTGTTGCTCGCATTGTCAACGCAGAGCAAGGGCATTTTCACACCTAGTGATTGTTCAGAGCAGTTGGTTTAGAGCAGTTATTTCAAACCCTGCCACGCTTTCTGCTTCAGTCCGGTTTGTTTGGGAATATGAGAACACAGCAATCGGACCGAGACCTTGTGGAGACCAATCCAACCATGGAGCTGGTGTTTGGAATGATCCCACCCATCTACCGGAAGCACTAAGGATTACGGTTCAAACACGCCATGAATTATGGATTAAGGACGAGGTAGGTGTAACCCATAAGCAAGTCCTTTCCTGGACCCAATTCCGACAAATTAAGAAAATGGCTTCTCCCACGTAGCTTTGGTTGATAAATCATGAATTGCTTCGAAATTTTGCTGTACGAAACGTAACAGAGCCAATACGTAAATGCAATAAAGGAACCACAAAGCAAACAGACTATGGGTTTGAAAACACCCTAAGTCTTGAATTTAAATTAATATCCCTATTAGTGTTTGTGTTGGAATAACATACAGTAGTTGGATTGCACTGCATAAAACTCAAAGTGATTTGCTATTCATTAATATCAAGATAATTCATGTGAGATGAAAGAGTTTGAACAAAAACGGGTTGTTGTTTTGTAGGGTCTTTTCCTGTAAGTCCCTAAAGAGGTAATTTACCAGCTTGAATGATACATTTTTCTAAACATTTTCTTAACATGCACCCACAAAACCTGCTACATAAAGGGGGTGCCGTCGTGGCTCAACTGGTAGAGCGCATAGGCAAAGTCCTAACTGCGGCTATTTTCCCGTGTACCTTGAAGGTGTTTAGGACACTATGAAGATTGAGGTCTACATTTAGACATTTAATGCAACGTCAACCACCGTAAAAAAGTACAACTGCACTCCAACTGTCTAAAACGTGGCAGAGCTACCAACACTTTGTACTTAGCTACACCATAGCATCACCAGCAACTGACACAAAAGCCATAGATGTATGGCAGTTACAGTAAATTGCCTAACACATCTGATATCTTTACCAAATGTTTGAGCAAATAAACTGAGAGTAGGCTTATAAGCTTATATAGGCTAGATCAGTGGTTCTCTCAACGTGGGGTCCGGGGACCATCAGGGGTCCTTGAGGGGGTCCCCAGCAAATTGATGACTTGTTAAACTTCAGCATTATTTCATTTACAAGAAGTTAACACAATTAGAGAATGTAGAAGAATGACTGTTTTGATCATAGTTTCTCTGTTATCTCTCTACAATACAGGTAGTCATGGAATTCTGGACAAAATCATATCTAACAGTAAAAATATTCTCAGATTTGGGTTTGAGAGACAAAATCTCATCAAATGGGGGTTTGTGTCCCTAATATGAACTAAATTAGGGGTCCTTGATAGGACAAAGGTTGAGAATCACTGGGCTAGATCATGGCGCTATACTGAATACCTCTGCACTTTCATTCTAATAATACCAATTCATTGGAAACCTTGGAAACGCCTCCTGAATTTCTTTCAGTGGTCATAAAAAGCCAATTCTCATTGCAGTGTTTGATTCAATGAAGGGCGGGGGAGTGCTCAATAATAAAGTACAACATCAATTATCTATAAACTACAGAGTGGGTTTGGGAGAATGAAATGTTCAGAACAATCAAACTTAATGAAGTTCCTGACAAAAGCTTATTCAAAATATCCAGCCACACATGCACTCACATTTTAAAATACAATCAAAGTTAAAATAAATGAAGTGCTTCTAGCTTTATACTCAATATATTCACATAGGAGAGATTAAATAGATGATGTTGCATCAACAACTTTTGTAATTAATACATCTCGCATTGAAAAGTAACAAAATTGTGTGTTACCCAAAACTACAGACACGGATGTGCTGACAATGATACATCTTTTTTGAAAGTGTAGGGATAGTAGATCAAGTTGTAGTGGTGGTGCTGGTGATGGTGTTTTTTTGCGAGGGGGATCTGTCTTATTCTAAGCCTCTGTCCTCCAAAATATCTGAGTACGGCCCTGGATATCAGGTGTGGTGTACACCCACTAATTGTCTGAACCCTCTTCACTCGTTCTATCCATGTACAGCCTCTATACCTCTCTGTAAAATGAGTACAATGAGTAAAAGTTGAATTTCGTTACTACTTAATTCACTGGAAATTATCACAGTGAGAATGTATAAGAATGACGATTGTAATCACAGGTCTCACTCTCACCACTGTTATCTCCCCATGTATAGTGTAGACATTACTGCAAATACTAATTCAACAACAACAAAAATCTTCCCATATGGGTCCCTGAGACAAAATAATGAACTCTGGAGGCCTAATATGTGTCTATTTGTTTTACATGACATGAAAACACTAGAACCCCTGACATTAAACACCGGCGGCGAAGACAGTAATTGCCATCGTGACCCGGGCGAAAATGAAGAGGATGGCGTTCCTGCTTTATCCTCCTCTTGACATCTTCCAGTTTTTCCCGTCCGCATGGCTGACATCACCATGGAGACCGAAACATACAATCTGTGTGACCCAGTTTCCATGGCAATAAACGCTAGCTGTCGTTGCAGCGCCACGCATGCAGAAGGAGGTTACGCCATCCAGAACTGCTGCCTGGTGGGTAAATGGGATGATGGCGGCAGGGGAATCAGCTCACTAAACGCTGAGGTACGGCAAAAAGTCCCTGCATCTGATATCATTTGCCACCGAAACTTTACATACCTGCATATATAAATATGTACATATATCGACTAAACATCTGGGGATAAGTGGAGCAATGGCTGATGACTACTGACAAGATGTTATGGTTTGATCAATGTCATAAATTATTAGACGAAGATCAGCAAACTATCAGCTTAGAGGGAACGCTGGCACTGAATGTTCACGAGATATGAATGTTTTAAAGGTGCAATAACTATGATTTTTGCTGCCCAATGGCACAAAATGTAATACATCTGCAGGGGTTTGATAGGATTGTTGATCAATTCCAATGACTGAACGATTACATGGCCAGGTGCTGAGATTTCTGGCTTTTGAAACTCATTTTCCAACCTGTATTCTGTTTTGGACTCTTTGGAATCTTTGCTCTCTATCAAAATGAAAAAAACACTACAAGCTCAAATCTGGACTCACTTAGGCAAAGGCTTGGACAGTGTCATACCTTGCCATACCCAACTGACACCCATGGGTGGTGGCATTGAATGTAGATCTGGAGTGAATAGTGGGAGAGGCTAGTCGGGACAGATACAGATACAGATTTGGAAGGGAGTTCCTTTCTCTTTAAATCATTACGTTTTTTTTACTGTCCTCCCTTTCCATTGGTAAATTTCACTTGTTTGAAGAAAAACAAGATTGTCTGAGTCAATATTAGATGAAATCACCTGTTAACATGGAGTGATGCAGTGAGGGAGAAGCTAGTGTATATATAATCAATGTAAGTTGCACTCATTCAGTAATGCTGGCTAAAATGTAGCTTAATAAGGTGTATCACAGCTTCAAAGGAGAGGAGTGGACTAGTTACTGGAGGTTCTAGTTAGAGTTAGACCTTTATATTTGTTTGTCGATATATGGAGTTGATATTGTCCTTTTATTAAAAATCGGTTACCGGCCAGTCATGTCGTCCACCTCTGATATGATGGAGATTCCTCCCTGACTGCAGCTTGTGAATATGTTTTATTATTATTGTAAATTTTTAAGCCAGATGCCTGACCAGAGAAATCATTCTACTGTGGTGTGGGAGGATTTGACTCAACGGGCTGTAAAACCTGCAGTGCAATGTGCCTCACCCTGCCTTAAGGAGCTGCTAACCCACCTACATGTAAAAGAATTTCATCACTATGACATTTCACTGGAGAGTTTTAGTGTCCCATGAGGGTCTAAATGCTGTTTCAGGGGCTTCTCCACCGTAAGAAGCGTAAAATTCTGGTGAAAACTCTGAATTCTTATTTTTCTGGAGAGAGGAGGCTGATATTGGTTAAATGTATGTCGTGAATACACACAAACTATCCACTATCGGCAGCATCAGTCTAAAAATATCGGTATCGGCCTATAAGATCCTTTACCGGTCGAACCCTAGCTGTTGTGCCAACTTACCCGCGGCCTCTTCCAGACCACGCGTCCGATCCTGTTGCCCTGGTAAAAGAGGGAGTCGTCGGTGGCGGGGAAGCGGGGGTCCTCGAACAGCAGGCCGCTCTGCAAGCACTGCCTCTTCAGGGTGGAGTACTGCTGCCCCTCAAAGGCCTTCACTGAAGTGAACATGCTGCAGCCCTGGAGAACACAGCGCAGAGGACAAGGGGGGGGCGCCAGTCAGACCGATGGGGCACTGAAGATGGGGATTAAAGAGTAAGTAAACCCCAAAACCCAAATCTGTCTAAAGCCTGACTAATGGTAGAAAGCATGCCACTGAAATTGCCATCTGCTAGTGGCTGATCTTTGGTACCAGGTGATGTCACCTTCTATAGAGTGCAACAGGTGGTGGCATCACCTGGCACCAAAGATCAGCCAATAGCAGATGGCAATTTCAGTAGTATGCTTTTTACCATGAGATGTCAGGCTTTACACAGTTTACACTCTTTAAAGACAAAGTCAAGTTGCACACACACACACAAACAAGTTACCTATGGTGTATATCAGTGGTACTTAACGTGGGGTCCGGGGACCACCAGGGGTCCTTGAGGGGGTTCCAGGGGGTCCCCAGCAAATTAATGAAATGTTAAACTTCAGCATTATTTCATTTACAAGAAGTTAACACAATTAGAGAATGTGGAAGAATGACTGTTTTGATCATAGTTTCTCTGTTATCTCTCTACCTACAATACAGATAGTCATGGAATTCTGGACAAAATCATATCTAACAATATAAATATTCTCAGATTTGGGACCGAAAGACAAAATCCGGGGTCCGTGGCTCTAATGGGTACTAAATTACGGGTCCTTGATGTGATAAAAGGTTGAGAATCACTGGTGTATATTACCTCAAAAACTAGTTGCCCTTCAAAGAGTAAACTCTACTGGCGTTTCGGTAACCAATTTTCCCTCCTAGACTCCCAGACACACACTCATGCACACACAGCTGACTGACAGCAGAGTCCAGCAGGCCCTAATACCTTAACAGTGAAAGCTCTCGGTGGAAATGGAAAAGTCGATGTGCGCCGCTGCCTTGAGCGCAACCTGGAGTCACCGGGTCAAAATGATTCACCTGTCAATTCGCCGATATCCCCGGGGCCTAATTATCACCGCTATGCGTTGAACAAGCCTTATACACATTGATCAGGGCTGGCAGGGCATACGGAGGAAATGGCGAGCCGGGGCAGAGGGAAACTAAGATGGAACCATTGAAAGGCTAATCAATATTGCATCACTAGACAAAGGGGAAAAAAAAGTTTCTACCTTTATTCCTGGTTGTTATTCCATATTACCTAGTGCTCCTCTATCATACATGATCATTCTAGGGACACAGGGTTGTTACTGTATATCCAATGTGGCACTATGGCTCTGACCCTTGCACTCCTTTTTTTTACTGGTTGCTTGTAATGTTGGAGATCTAGGAATGGAAGGTTATTCTACTCTTACACACTGTGGCTAGGAGTAACCCGGCTATTGGCCAGACTCCACTTGAAGTCCTATTCAGTTAATCTGTTTACATGGACCTTTGACCCTAACCCTAACAGAATATTCCTATCCACAGACAGAACGGTCCACCCACCAGAATTAGCAATAGCAGGTAACTTCCAATGCAGGGTAAATAAATGATGATCCTAGCAGTAATCTGTACAATTTTCTTGAGTTCTTGAGCGTCAATTATATTTTTCACTACAACGAATCATACACATCAAGAACGCCAGGCTTTAGTCGATGCTGGAAACGCATTAACCCCTAGAAATTTGCCTAGGATGCCGGCACCCAACATCCAACAATCAAAGGTAAAATTTCAAAGACAGGTCTGATGGCAAAAAACAAAAAGTGAAAAGAGTAGCCAGGCTTTGCACTGTCAGTAACACGATCGACAAGTGACCGGAAGTCCGTTCATGTCCTGTAGAGCTGAGCCACCGGGGGAAATTTGGCCGACAACAAGCTTGTTGGCTGAGAAATGTCGATCACGGCTGAACTTTTCGCAGCCACCGGCCGCCAACAGCCAATCCGGCTTCCTTGTTTCCATGCTGATGTTTGTGAAAGGTCAGCATCGACAATGGAGACATCACGTTCGGCCCCTTCATCAGCAGCCCCTGCCACTTCAACGAATTCTCGACCTAGGCCGACTGTCCCCGTCGCACAGCCAACCGATACAGGTGGAAGAATAGAATCTAAACGAGAGGAAACAGACAATGCGGCGATCATCCAAGCCGCTGTCACCGACATACATATGCATGACCGGAGACACATGGCGCCGAGTGAGAGAACTCCAGAAGCACAAGTTGGCCTATGTACAGTTGACATGCGGACAATATTGACCTTCCCATGTCACAATACGTGGTATGGATCAAGGCTTGACAAATCCTCATTTGCATGGAGATCAATACAGACCTCTTGTCCTAAAGGTTAACTTGACAGCCTCCTATTTTTTGACTTAATTGCCAACAAGCACCTAAAAAATGATAGAGGTGCAAGTTATCCACTGAGGCACCCAGTCATATCTATTGCATGGTAAATGATTGAAGAATTTCCTTCCAAAATGAGATAAAAACCATTTTAAAACAAGTGATTGAAAATAAAAGTTGTAAAAGTAAAAGAGTCACTTGGTATGTTAATACCCATACTTGCAAAAGAATAATATTTACAGAATGTAATTATGTTTTCTCTAGATTCAGCAATGAACATCAGGTAAGAATTACTTTGCCAAAATGGATATAGAGCATTTTGTAATGAAACTCTAACATAGTAAATACAAAAAAGGATCTAGGTATAATCTAACTGCTTCAGGCGTTTGATAGGATTGGTAGGACTCAGCACATACAGCCTGTAACGAATGCTACGCTCCAACAAAGAGACAGGGGAGAGATGTTCCTACGGTGTAGGAGGGACAGTTAGCCTTCCTCTAGAGCTTTTCAAACTCTTGTAATACACTCTGACAAAATGTTCCTCTGATGTTGTTTGTCAGTCATGGCAGGGACGGGAATGCAATGAGAGACAACTGCAGACAAATTGCCCAGTGCAGGAACATCATGGACAATTCCCACAAAGACAAGGGTCGACTCCAAAGACTGAATGCATTAAGTTAGAATCCAATATAACTATAGGATAAAATACATTTATTACTGAATGAGATCTGGGCAAACGGACATATTTTCACTTATCTTTACCATAAGACTACAGCGATGTACAATTGACTTATCTAAGCCACAACGCAATTGCATTATTTAAAATGCATACGCTATTCCTAAGTGCACACTGCAATACAGCACAAGCAATAAAACCAAATCCAATTAGGTCTCTTAATGCCACAGTACAACCAGGCAACACTATCAAAGGAAGTCATTTTTAATTAGGCCTAGTTGATTTGTTCATCTTCGTGTGGTGGAAATTAAATGACTAGAAAACGAACGGATGAAAGTCAAATCAAAGCACAACAGTAAGTCTGAACACTTTCCTAACATTATATTGAGGGCGTAAAGACCAAACGTTGACACCCAGGAGAAGGAATAAGGAGAGCAGATTCATCTACTTCAAATGTGTAATACACCCACATGTTGAATCCCAACAACATCCACTGGGCAGCATTATAAAACATAAGCCTACACTTAAATCCAACATCAGTGATGATTGTAATTATGCAGATGGAGAGAATCCGATTCCATAGGTCCAAGTCAGCCAAGAGATTTTCAGGAATATGGGGCCCATTTATAGACTGATTAAGAGGAACGGTGAATGTACAATAGGCATGTGAATGTAGGGGTATGAGTGTGTAAAGGCTGTGTATATTATCTGGCAGCTGTTCGGGTTATTGTTTGCGTTTCCTATTTTGTTTTTCCCACTTTTTTGTATTTATTATTATTATTTTTCCGTTTCCTTGTCGGCCTGTTTTGTATGTGTTTACCTTCAGGAATCTTGAAAAAACTGAAAAATAGAATACTTCAACAAAAAAAAAAATCCAACATCAGTGTCTACCACTGAGTGTGGTATTACAGCAGTCCTGCAACTACACTTAATGTTAAATAAACAGGACAATAAGCTAGCATTAGCTCTGTGAGAGCTGGCTGTCTATCATAACAATCAACTGCTCTCCTCCAATTCATTCAAATCGGCAGTGAATTTATTCATGCTCACAGGCTCATACTCCCAATTTATTCGTCCCAACTCCAAGCGATCTAGTTCTTTCTCTCTCTCAGAATGGCAGATAACCTGATCTATAGATCTGGATGGAAATGTAACTATTCAGACAAAACCTAATTTTAACAATGTCTCCATTAAACATCTGTGATCATATATGTATATAAATAGAGGGAAATTAGTATGCCTGTAATAGAGCCCCCTTAAGCAGCCTAACAAACAGGTGGAGATGGTCCATAAGCCCAGGTCACAAATAACACTTGGCCTGTGTTGTTGCCATTACCTCAAGGTCCGCGCATAGCAAAAATGCAATATATCCAATAACATCAATTTTGAGGAATAAGCAAGCTGGCTGACTGTTGACTGAGTGACCAAGTAAATTCCTGGGGAAATGAAGAGGTCGCAGTTGGAAGCTAAATGTGACAGATGGCGTGGTGTCTTGGCTCGTGACTGCGATGGGAAAAACCATGCTGTCATGCGCACTGTACAGCGCGCCAACAGCATTACCTGCTAGAATGAATACTAAGAGGCCACTGTATGGCTCTACTACTGTGGCCCATTCCTTTATGGAACTTAGACTGAATTAAAAGGTTCACAAGCATAGAGATGTAAAGTAAATGCACCATTAAAATACTTCCAGAAGATAATCTTTATGATTGAAAACATAATTGCTTAACATAGTTTAGCTATTTTTATCTACAAACTACAAATGTTTGGTATCATTTTAGACAGTCACAGTCTTCTTGCATACAGTGAGCTAAATAAAAAGTAGTACTGATGTCTCAATAAAAAGATATTAGCATTATAATGGCAGCATAAGGCACTATCACCGTTGATTCCAATTACAGTCAGCTGAGAAATTGACCCAGGTAAGATGGCTGCCATATGGTCCCATTCCAGAATAGGAATTCTCTATGACAGTGGTTCTCAACGTGGGGTCCGAGGACCACCAGGGGTCCTTGAGGGCATTCCAGGGGGTCCCCAGCAAATTTATCAATTGTTCAGCTTCATTATTTCATTTACAAGACAATTCTAGAATGTAGAAGAAGCACTATTTTGATCACAGTTTCACTGTTATCTCTCCACCTACAATACAGATAGTCATGGAATTCTGGACAAAATCATATCTAACAATAAAAATATTCTCAGATTTGGGTCTGGGAGACAAAATCTCATCAAATGGGGGCCCTAATGTGGACTAAATCAGGGGTCCTTGATATGAAAAAGGTTGAGAACCACCGCTCTATAACATGTCCCGTCTAGTGTTATATCTCTATGTTCACAAGGCCTACTGCTCTCCATTAGAACTGAAGGCTACATTCAAGACCAAACAAACTATAGCCCATGGACTACATCTAGGCCTCAGGATAAACCCATTGTGTATGTCAAATTTGTCCCCAACCAACCCGTCCGATGTCCCGGTCCTACCCGGCATCGTCACAGCTCAAGCTCAGCGCTCCCATAACATAATTAAAGATTCAGATCCAGATGTTGAAATGGGCTCGATGAATTTGTAAAATAGCTTAGGGGATAACGGCACTAAGTCCGTCCGGCTTCACGTCGCATCAGATCACACCGAAATAATTGACCTCATGAATGCGTACCCCGAGCTCGCGTCTTCAACAGCTCAGCGACACGGGACGGCGCTACGAGGCGAGGCACCGCCCAAAATAGCACATGACAAAGCAATACTATTCTTGGTGTTTTGCATGAAATAGCGACTTTGTTTGTGCCAGAGACTTGCGGTAGAGGAGACAAGTTCTGTTGATGTTGTTACAGTTCCTATGGGTCACGGTCGGAGAATCCTCTGACTGCAACTGGTTCAGTGTCGTTCACTTGCTTGCGCGGGTATTTGTGTTATTAGTGACATCTATAACCGCCGAGGGCTTCATTCTCCTCAAGATCTGAAAGACTCCTCCGACCTGGGCTGCTCCGCGTTGCTATTATCGTTCTTGTTATGATTCATTTATTCATTTTCAAACTCTCGACACATCTAACAAACTATGGGGCGTCTTGGGATGCCGGGTGTCTCCGGTCTAAATTAAGTTAAACCATGCTTGACGTTTCTGCTCTACCTAATAGAAAGAAGCGGGAGGGGAAATTTCTGACGTTGTCACTGATGTGACATTTTCTTACTTCTTTGAAGAAATCTGGATCTTTTTACATATGCGCATAGGCTATTTCATCTGTGACCAGTCTGAGATTAAAACTAGCTTACCTTAACCAGTTTGTTAAATGCTCATTGCTCACGAAAGAAGAAGAACTTTGTGAAAATCATTGAGGAACACTGAGGAAAACCCCTTAAATATGGAGGGCCAAAATGATGCTCTTTCTGCCTTAGCAGTAGGGCTGAACAATGAATCGAAATTTTATCAAAATCGCAATATGGCCTACTGCAATTTTCAAATCACAGGAGGCGCAATATTTGTTAAAGGTGAAATGTGTGTCAAAATACCATTTTAAATGAAATATTGTGGTGCTGCAGAGATGTCCTGGCCTACACATCATATTCTACAGACTTAAGAAAACATCTTTGTTTGGTACAGATCCCTGCAAAAATCACACCATAATCATTTTAAAATGTTTTTCAATGAAAATGAGAATAATGATGTAAAAATTATCATTCCCTCTAATATCGCAAATCATATCGCAATTGCATTATCAGTCAAAATAATCGCAATTAGATATTTTTTCAAAATCGTTCAGCCCTACTTAGCAGCAGCAATCCCATGAAGATACATGAAATCCACAAAATTCACAGCTGCTAAAAAATATTCCCCCAACTTGTATTCACATATTACAAAATAAGAAGCTAAAAAAAGAGCTTGCCGAGTTGGTGTTTGATATCCGACGCATAGTGAAAACTATGTGCAAAAAAATGCTGAAGTTCGATTGCGGACAGACGTTTGGGGAAAAGTTATCTGTGGTGATGTATGAGTTCAGCCCTCCTGTGAGTGGAGGACGGGAGAGAGACAGATGGGAAAGCATTAGAAGGAATACAGTGGAAACGAAACAGAAATTGGCTACACTGTTGAGGGGGAACAGGATTGCATTGCAGCAGTCCAGCAAACCTCAGAATACAAATGATATCTAATGTTGGAAACAGGAATGGTCATACAATGGTTCCTACTGGCTAATTTGCTTAGGACATTTTTTCATTAAGAAAGAAAATGGACGGTAAAGAAGGAGAGGTTGAAGATGGCTGGCAAGGTGTGGATGCAAAACGGCATTCTCACCGTTCATTATACTTATTGTTAGTTATTTAATGAATCACCAAATGTAAATAAAGTATACTGAAAAAAAGAACTGCAGCAATACATTTCATACATCTCAACAGCAGACCCTAAATGTCCATGACAGACTTGAGTCTTGAGTGAAAAATCCGAGGTAAAGATGACAAGCATGAGAGAAAGTTGGACTTACCACAAAAACTGGGCTCTTACTCACATTTAGAACGGCATCGGCTTGAATGACAAGCTTATTCTAGTAATATAGGAGAGCTTCAACAAAACGTTACAAAAAGATGATGGACAAATGAAGGCGGAATTCCTAGACCTGAAACACCGAAGAATGAGAAATAATACGTTGCCGTCATCACTGGCGGAGAAAGATGAAGATGTCTGCTGAGGCCCAAATGAGTGAAAGACAGATGAGCAGGTTGATGGGGGTCTCTATGGGATCGGGTGCTGTGTTGGGGAGGGGGGAAAAGCCCTTTTCCATCAATGATCAATACCCTGATGGGAAAGTGGAGGGAAGGCAATTGATTTGGAATGACTAACTCTTAACTCTGATAAATCATGCCACGCTTGCTTTCTTCGTCTTAATTTCTTTCTCTAACCTCATACCTACAGTTAATTTCCTTTGGTCCAAACCATAGTGGAAAAGTTTAACTTTGTTGAAAGCTTGTTTATTGGACACTTTAGCTAAGCATGATACACTCTTTGCTGTATCCTTCTCTGGTCTTCATACCAGTTAAGAACACATGAAGAAATAGCTGAGCATGAGCGTATAACTATCAGCACTACCTGCTCTTACATTAACAAAATGTTAAAATAACAGATGGTTTTTCATGGTAGCTATGTATAGCAGTGATTCTCAACCTTTTTCATATCATGGACCCCTAATTTAGTCCACATTAGAGCCACAGACCCACATTTGATGAGATTTTGTCTTGTCAAATCTGAGAATATTTTTATTGTTAGATATGATTTTGTCCAGAATTCCATTACTGTCGGTATTGTAGGTAGAGAATAACAGAGAAACTATGACCAAAACAGTCATTCTTCTACATTATCTAATGGTTTTAACTTTTTGTAAATGAAATAATGATGAAGTTTGATGACTCATCAATTTGCTGTGGACCCCCTGGAACCCCCTCAAGGACCCCTGGTGGTCCCCGGACCCCACATTGAGAACCTCTGATGTATGGGACACACAAAAGGGAGGGTGACAACAGTTCAAGGTATGAAATTCAGTTGCCAACTAGGCTGTTGGATCAAAAAAGCTTAGCTATTTTCACCTTGCTAAAAATGTAATACTATCATTTATAGAGGATTTGCAGGACATGGATTCAGTGACCAAGGATGGGATTGGGTGGAATACTGACTGTTATTATCATAGCTCAAAATAAGAGAAGTGATGAAAATGCCTAAAAAAAAAGTGGCTGGGATTTTGAGGTTCATTATACTCAAATGGACTCCCATGGCAGATGGATAATAATAGTCATTGACCAAATTATAGAATACAGAGTTAGCAAAGCAGTTTTGTGTTTACAGCCTATCTGCAGTATTTGCTCAGTTTGGGAATGCCCAAGAGCTGTTTGGGCTAAAAAGCATTTGTTCATCAGTTGGAAGGCTGAGGGAAGCAACAGTGTGCATATTCATAACAAAATAAAATAAAATTAGGGCAAACCACAGTCTGGACTGATGCTCATACTCAGCTATTTCTTATGAAGCAGAGAAGGTGAATTATGACTTCAGAGCACAGACAAGTCTGACATGCTTCATGTTACAGAGACTGAAATCAGATGTGACTCCCCCTGCTGCCACCGACATCTCTAACTTCATTGGATGACAGGCTACCAAACCCTGTCCAATAAACAAGCTCCTTGAGAGTCCATGTGACTTTTGTTTACAAGTCCTGCTTGGCTTGTAATTGGGCAACGTGAACCTTAACAAACCAAATACAAAAATGCAACAAAGTAACCTTTTCCTCTATGGTTCGGCTCAAAGGAAACAAACCGTAGTTGTGATTGCACTATAATAAATGTAAAAACTTACTGCTTTTAATCAGACTTTGAAGAAAACGTCAATTTCCACAGAAAAATACACCAGTTCTTCTTAGTTAAGTGCCTATACATGTATGTTATGCTTGCATTATGAACCCTTTAACAAATTCTAGAACGAATATACAAATACCACAGACAAACGGTTAATTACATATATCCTACAGGAATATTATCATGATACCATCGGAGATAAAGAACAATAAGGTCACTATAAACTCACTATAGATGCACTATAAGTCCCTATAGTGATTTTTCATTAGGAAAAACATATATTTACTACACATTTCTCACTCTCTTGTCCTTCTCTGGTGCCCATACCCCCTCTCCAGTTACATTGCTTGTATTGTACAGATGCGTTGCCGTCGTCTCCCGTTTTTTCCCATTAGATGTCATGATTAGAATTGTTCGCAAAACAAGAGAATCAGGGCAGTAGTGCGTGAGAAAGAGGCTACACAGCAGGCAGCAGATTGTGGTTGTTTTCTGGTCAAGAGATCGGGAAAGTGGGTGTTAGGGGTGAGGGTGGTGGTGTGTGTGTGTTGGAGTGGGTGTGTGAGTGTGTGTGTGTGTGTGTGTGTGGGAGGGGGGGGGGGATGACTGATTGAGTCTGCTTCTGCTGACAGACTGATTACACTCCGCGAAGTGAACCGGGAGCGAGCGGTAATGCACCAGTATACCAGAGAGGAGACAGAGAGAGGGAGAGAGAGAGAGAGAGAAGCAGAGAGAGAGAGAGAGGGAGGGGTGCACCAGACCATCCCTCATCCATCCTCCCTCCCTCCCGCATCGGGGAGGAGGGCTATCCCAGCATCCCATCCTCCTCCTCCTCCTCCGCCTCCGCCTCCCAGCATCGTGATCTCCCCCCTCTGCAGTGTCTTCTCCCCCCCCCTGCCAGCTCTACCGTAGGCTCGGCCATGACATACGACACCTGCACTGAAAGTCACTTTCCTCCGCTTAAAAAAGTCTCGCCGGCTGGAGGCTCTCTCTCTCTCTCCCTCTCTCTCTCTCTCTCCGCTTCGTTCCCCCGCTACCTCGCGATCCGCCGCGCATTTGAATGAAGCCGGGATTTGTTTATGTAAGGGGGAAAGACTTTGGGACTCTCCCTTTACAATAAAGAAACACGTTTTCAAAAGGATACTATCCAAATATCACAGCAAAACTACAAACTATATGGAATATCCTACAGGAATTTCCATAGGAGACAGGAAAACACCATTAATAGATCACTGTAAACTCATTATTAAATACCGCAGACTCTCTCATGAGTTCCTATGAGGATACTATAGAGATTTTTCTCTGGGTTCGATCATATTTCTCTCTCTCCAGCTAATGATGGCATATGGTTTGACAAATGGCCCACATCCCGACTAGGCTCATATTAGGCTGTGGTTATTTTCTATTTTCAAGAGCCTCATTTGAGGCTCTTGAAAATGGCTAAGGCTGGGCTGAGTGACTCTGTGCTGCCAGGCAGGGACCCCCATTTGATCAGACTGAGTCCCAGGGACCCATATGGGGAGATTCTAGTTGTTGTTGATTAAGTAGTGAACAGCAGAACCATCTGCACTGCACATAGTGGTGATAATGGTGGTGAAAGTGAAACCTATGATTGCCCTAAAATAGTCACTCTTTTACATTCTCTAATTGGAATAATTTCTAGCGAATTGTAGTGACATTAAACTCATCACTCCTCATTTTACTCCTTCAAGGGCCCCTGGGAGTCTCCAGACCCCACTTTTGGGAACCACTATACTAGGCTAGATTTTGGGGTATACGCATGGACACAGTCTATACATGTGCATTCATTCCCAACTTGGTCCTCTGTGCACCGACATACTTCTGAAATCATTTACCACTGCAAGCTCCAATCCATCCCCATGCAAAGGCAAAACAGATTCAACAACATCAGATAGGGGCAGGCAGATGACAAAGTCCCTGCACCTAACATCAACTGACACCAAAACTTGCAAACCTCTTGCAAGTGGAGCAATAACTGACGACAGACAAGATATTATTATTTGGTCAGTGTGATAAATTATTAGTCTTAGGTCACCAAACTATCAGAGGGAACACTGGTGCTGAATGCTCCCCCTGTTGTGTGTTTATATGGCTTCCAAATAGACATCTGGCTTTATCTTTGCTCTCCGCTATAATGGTAAAAAAAAAAACCCAACAAGATAACATTTGGACTCATTTAGGAAAGTATGGTGAATGCCACACCTTGCCATACCCAATTGACGCCCATGTCTAATGAACAGGAAAATAGGCTCAACAGCATACATCACATAGGGGCAGTAAAAGGGGAAACAGCGGTTCTGGTAGCCGACCTATGCCGCTATTTTGGCGCAAAGCAAATCCGTGGAGATAAACCCATTTCACTTCGGTAAAGCACGCCGGTTTAATAAACACCCCCCTCCCTCCCGGTTATATCGGCAGCACAATCCCGGACGGAGAGGCCATACATCAGGCGGCTACAGTAAGTAAGTAATAGGATCTCGGAGCTCGTGGATTTAACAAGCCGCTTCATGCTGCTCGCCAGCCGTCGCCTCTCCATCACCAGCAGCCGTTAGAAGCCACCTGCCTGGGGAAGCGGTACGAACCGGTTCTCCGGTGCTGTTACCTGTACAGAGGCCTCTCCCGTGGCGACGTGGTTCTCTCTCGGGTCCTCCTCCGGGGGGGGGGTCCGGCCGGTCCGGCTCTCACTCTCCAGGGGCTGCTGGGATTCCTCACCCCGCTCTCTCTCCGGTCCGCTGGCGGAGCTCCTCTCTCTCTCCTCTCCTCTCCTCAGCGGCGTCAAGCTGCCGGGGAACAGACAGTGTAAAACCGGACGTAATGAAGTATGGCTTTCAAAATAAAAGCGCAAAACGTGTGACCGTGAATATTTTTTGTAATTTGATTAGGCATTACAAATTGAACATACCTTGTACAGGTGGGATCTTGCAGAGGCCTATTTGGCTATTAATATGTTGTAAAAAATGGACGAATTCCAAAAAAGTAGACTAGTATCCTTTACCAAAGATTTCTCCATAAATATTCTATATATATTTGAAATGAGTTCCTCAACAAGGGTTTTATTTTGGCGGTAATGACCGGAAGGTTTATTATTTATGCCTGCTGTCTTGACACTGGTCCTCACGCGCACCGCCAAGGAGGAGCCTGCGCGCGGAGGGGATGGAGGTGAGGTTGGTGGGGGGCTACAGACTGAGCATGCGCAAAGCGAGTAGGCCTGCTGTAATCCTTTTGTCAGAAATAAGAGGATGCAATATGTTGTAATTAACAAAAGCTATCCACCTAATTACAGTCTTCCAGTTGTCTCAACGCTGCTATTTGACCGCTCAAAATATTCCAAAACGTCCATTTCTTTTTCTATTTTGTGATATAGACTTTATTATGCTTTCCGAGAGAGAAAAATAAATCACAATCATTACCAGTAACAATATGTGGTGAAATGAAAGATACAGTGTAGTGAAATATTGCATGAGGACACACTTTTTTTTAAAAACTTTTTATCAGTAATTTAAACAATTATCAAACCTACAATTTTCATGCTAAAAAAAAAAAGGTATTGAGTGGTTCCCCCAGAATTGTATTCTTGGCATTGTGGGAAAACCTCTGAAGCAGCATTTAATAGTGAAAATATTAAAACATATTCATGCATACTTGTGTGGAATCCAATCAAAGTATGGAATTAGAATCAATTCAGGTTAAAGGCTTCCTATAGACAACCAGTGTAGTATTAATTAATTCCACAGTAAATATGGAATCATATTAGAGGTGGACGATACTGACAGCACAATTTTTAGATGGAATCACCATTCACTAGTGTGACCAAAATCTGACCAAAATCCCCCCCCCCCCCCCCCCCCCCCCCTCTCCCCCTCTCCCCTTCTGTCCTACCTTGTCCTATCAATTCTGTATCCCACTTTTCGCAATTTCACTTGCAAAAAAGAACAGAAACCTCAAAAACAGAATTCCCCGACTGACTCTACTCCTCTCAATATCGCGTGACATTTTGGAAAGTCCGTGACCGGTGGGAAACCACGGGCCCCAGCTTACACTCACACAGAATCAATGGCAGAGGCAGCGGAGAGGTGTCATGGCTCACCTCTGGGACCAGAAATACCCAGGACTGACTCCCACCACAACCTTCCCCACTGCTACTTTGTCCCTCCACCCGGATCCCTCTCAAGTCAGCGCTGGCTGGGAAATCAATGGCAATCTAACCCTGGGGCTTTGGGGAGAGCTTCCCTACCAAACCCCCCCCCCCCCCCCCATCTTTTCCATTAATTAAGAGGTCCTAAATGGCCAGGCACTAACACAGAATGACTTAATACAACCTGCACCTACTATCCTATAGTCAGTTCTTATACTCAGCTCTGTTCTGGCTGCATAGCTATATATGTGTATCTATTTTTACTCTGTTTATACCATGCCAAGTCATGTGTACAGTTGCTTTTCACTCCTTTTCCCCTGCAGTGTTCAAAACACCCAGAACCCATTGTGATATTCTCTGGATCTGTATAAATTTCTGTTTAATTTTTAATTTCTTCTATTTTTGATTCTACAGATTCCTATCAGTGCAATCAGTCAGGTTCTAACAGAGAACCATGTGCATTCTTCTGTATAGAAAAGAGACCCATTTCCTAAATTTCTATTTTTTTTATATACTTTTATACACTAGGCTACTTATACTTATATACTACTTTCCCACCATGTTGAATTCTTTGTATGTGCAAACTTACTTGGCCAATAAAATTGATTCTTGCTCTGAAGTAACGGAGCTGCCTCTAGCAGAACTGGGACAGAGACAGTTTGGGAAAAAAAATATCAAGATAGGTTTTAGTTTAACACTTTTTTGTAATGCATTTTGTACACTGTCTCGCTGAATAAAAACAGTGAAAAATTATTTTAAAATAAGACAACGCCCCCCCCCCCTCCCCAAATGCTATTCCGGGTCGGCCAGTGCTCTAGCTCCATCTACTGTCTCAAAGAAGAGAACACTTTTTTTCAGGAATCAAGGTTGTCTATTCTCCTTAAATTAGTAATGCAGACAAAACCTTAGCTGTGCAACCAAACCAAACTGCTTACACATGCAACACTTAATGAGAATTCAGCAGACAGTACTATTGAGTTTTATGAGCTCAGATCTGAAGTTGGTGCCATAATATTGTGGCACTAATTCTGAAAAAACTCATGACTGTCCCATGCACAGTGCTTTCATTTACATCTTTCAAGAAACTCCCTTGATCTACAAAACGTCTTCGCATGTTTTTTTTTAACTTTTGCCTTGTTGGGAATTAAAATAAAAATAATAAAATAAACAAAAAAATTATAATTTCAGAAGGCTTATATATGTTCATGGCAGAGGGTGCTACATGTTAAAGTTGAAAAATGCATTGAGGAAGCCTCTCAGTCTTCCAGCTGAGAGTAACAACTGTTCTGATCATCACTGTTGACTTCTGAATCAGCTGCCGGAAAAAACAATAGCTGTGTTCATTTAAGTGTTGGAATAAGAAACAACATTACACACAAGGGCAAAAAGCAGAGGTGAGTGTTTATACTCAAATGAATTTCCAGCAAGAAGAAATTGGAAAAATTGGGTAGAGAGCGATAAAAAAGTGATCATGTGGACGGAACATTCAGAGACTGAAAGAGATAAAGTCTCTGTTTCCATTTCTCTTCTGTTTTTCCTTGTTGGTCAAGAGCTTATGCTACATGAAAGCACATTTTATGATGCTCGGTTCAAGTCCCATTCATTACCAAGTCCAGACTTCTCTTTAACCATGTGACTGCCATGGACGAGATCGAGTGGTTTTGTCGCTGCGCTGAAGTTGAGAAGTATAAAGGTTCAGTCCTCAACGGATGATTTTCTTTAGATCTTGAAATCCCAGTGGTGAGGGAGGCTGTCAAGCGGAAAATGGAGGTCGGCCATGCCTGGTTGGCATGGGGGACACCTGATTCATCGCAGAGATACCAGCAGGCCAAGGGGGCCGCACCTGCAGCGGTTGCAGAAGCAAAAGCCTGAGCATGGGAGGAGTTCGGAGAGACCATGGAAAAGGACTTCCAGGTGGCCTCAAACAACTTGACGACTCGGGAATGGAAGGCGGGACACTGTCCAGGCTGTCTTCAGCAAGGACGGGGTAACGCTGGGGATATCGGTGGAAAGAGCACTTTGAGGAACTCCTGAACCCGACAGACACGCCCTCTGTACAGAAGACAGTTCCAGAGGATTCTGGGGGCGCTGACATGCCGCCTCATCTCGCATGGATGGTCAGGGACAGTGTCTCAGGATTGGCAGACAGGTGTGGGGGTCCCCATATTTAAAAAAGAGGACCAGAAAGTGTGTTCTAACTATTGATGGATCACACTTGCCTGCCTGGGAAAGCCTACAGGGTGCTGGAAAGGAGACTCAGACTGGTAGTCAAACCTCGGATTCAGGAGGAACAATGCAGCAACTGGGGTTCAAGTTCAAGTATCGCGGGGTCTTGAGAGTAAGAGGGACTGTGAGATTCACCAGTGGATGGGTGAAGCGGCTGCAGTAATGCTGCAATGGACCGTTATGGTGAAGAAGGAGCTGAGTTACCAGGCAAAGCTCTATTTACGTGTCAATCTTCGTCCCAAACCTCACCTATGGTCACAAGCCTTGAGTAGCGACTGAAAGAACAAGGTCAAGCAGTGGAAATTAGGTTTCTCCGTCAGGCTGCAGGTTTCATGCTTTGTGATAGGGTGAGAAGGGTGAGGTAAGAAGGAGTCAGCTGAGGCGGTACGGGCATCTGACAAGGACGCCCCCTGGTCGTCTCCCTTTGGAGGTGTACCAGGTGCATCTGACTGGGAGGAGGCCTCAGGGCAGACCCGGGACACGCTGGAGGGAGTATATCTTTCCGCTTGTCTGGGAACGTCTCCCACCTCAGGAGGAGGTGGTGGACGGGTGCCAGGGAATGAGAGGGCCTGGGCTGTACTACACTTTACTTGTGGTGCAAAAGGTATACAGTATCACAGCACTCCGGTGGCTCAACTGGTAGAGTGTATACCATTAAGGTGAATCCTAATCACAGTGGAATGGGTTCCAATCTGGCCCTTGCCCTTGCTGCATGTCATCCCCCCTCTGCCCTCACTTTCCTGTCAGTCTCTACTGCCCTCTGAAGCAAGTTCTCCTCCAGATTTTGCCTCCATTCATTGGGCCTCATGCAAGAACATTTTCGTATTCTTATCTTAAATTTCTCTTACTTTTTTCGTGAGGTGGACTCATATGAGTGTGCCACGTCGGATTCACCAAACGCTCGTATCTTCAGAAAACAGTCGTAAATGACCTGCATAAACATGATGAATTCTACCTGTTCTAAATGAACGCGCGTTCATGAGAATTGTGAATTTGTATAATTGACGCCCCAATAATTCCATATAAGGTTAGGCGTCCTGCCATAATTGGCGATATAGCAGTGTCAGGTGTTCAGCAGAGGATGTTGCCCTGGACAGCGATTATACATTACTTTACAGTGTCATTTATATATTCAAACTCAACATTTCTTCAAAGTGACAGAGATACAATCCATTAGTCAACAACAAAGGTTTTGTTTTTGCTTTGGAGAACGGCAGGTTGATTGTACGTGACTTGTAGGCCTACGACAGGTCTGGACCACTGGTAGGGCTGGGCGTTATGGACAAAATCAAATATCACGATATTTTTGACCAAATACCTCGATATCGATATTGTGACAATATTGTAGGGATGACTATTGGTGCTTTCACAAAATATTTACACAATGAGATTTCTGATTAATCACCAGTAATGTGGATATAATGACTAAGTGGGTAAAGGCAAATAATAGAACAGCTAGAACAGTCTGGTAAGTTCAGAAAATGACATCACTTCCAAAATCTAAGATGATATCTAGTCTCATATCACGATATCGATATAATATCGATATATTGCCCAGCCCTAACCATTCGTACATTTTGTTCGTACCTAAGAGAAAATTCCCAGTCCCTGCTGCTGAAAAGCCCCCCTACAAGACAATGCTGCCATCACCATGTTCCGTGGTAGGGAAGCTGTTAGAAGGGTGATGATTTGTGCCCACACTATGTCAGACATAGCACTTGTATTACACATGAAGAGGTCAATTTTCATTTCATCAGACCACAGAATCTTTTGACTCATGCTCTCAGAGTCACTGAGTCACTAGCATTTCCAACTTGCCTTTTTTACCCCAGGAGTGCCCTCCTTCCGCGGACTCCTCCATTCAGCCCAGATGTGTGAAGTGCTGCATTAACGGTAAATCCTTCTGGTAAAATCTCCCATCACAGCCAAGGAACTCTGTCCTACAGTCAGAGTGGTCCTTGGCTTCTTGACTGACCGAGCTCCTTCTTGTTCTTTTGCCCAGTTTGATTGAACTTTTTTCGTAATGATGGAGCCTTCTGTGAACTTTTGAACTCCCAACAGAAGTTGTTTTACACCTTCACCAGATCTATGCCTCTTCACAATTCTGTCACTGAATTTCATGGTCAGTTGGACTTCATGGTAGAGTTTCTGCTCTGACATGCACCTGTAGCACCTTATATAGACGTTAAGTGTTTGTTTCTAAATCACGTCCAGTAAATTGAATTGTCAGCAGGTCGACTCCAATAAAGTTCTGGAGAAATCTCGAATTTGGATGCACTTTACCGTAGTTTGGACTGTCACTGCATAAGAGTTGAATATTTAATACTATACTGACCCAAAACATTTCAGCCTTTCATTTTTAATTGATTGTAAAAAATAAAAGAAAGATGTAAATAAATACATCCACTTTAACATTTGTTTGTTTTGTGTTGTATATTGTTGTTTTTTATGGCATTTTAAAATGTATGCATGTTTGTAAGTGTATAGTTGTATTTTGTAAATGCGTATGTATATGTATGTATGGGTGCATGTGTGTATATAGATATGTATAGTTTTACATTTTTATGAGGTACAATCATGTATAGATATATTTCTATTTTTATTAATGTAAATTCTGCTTCTATTCAGTTGTTAACTGTGAGGATGAATACTAATAAACTCAAACTCAACTCATTACGGGCTATTTTGCTTGAATCAGTGATTTAAGAAATCTTGATTTAGTCAATTTTTTATCCATTTCAGGCTGTAACACCACAAAATGCAGAAAAAGTCGAGGGGTTGAATACTTTCTGAAGGCACTGTCCAAGCTGTATCCCTACACATACGCATGTGTATATATGTACAAACTGGCACACACACACAAATCAGTCCTGTTGAGGTAGCTGGGTATGAAGAATCAGCTGACATGCTTAGGCACTCCCGAACTTCAGATCAGCAAAGGGAGGCACAGAGAAAAATGATCTGCATTTAAAATGCAGCACAATTCATTATATACCATGTGTAATCAGATCTGGCCAGAGGAGGAGGATTCAGATTCAGATGATTTGAACATCATATTAGCTAAACATTATTCAAATTTCAGATTAAAAAAAATTAGAGATTAGATATATGCTGACCAAAAAAGATGACGGTAAACCCATAATAGGATGAATGACAAGCCTGTGTTTTATAATAAGGTGCTGTTTATTTAATCATTTCATTATTCACATCCCATTGTACACTCTCCTATAGCTTTGAATTGTAGTAGTTAACATGTGTAATACTGACCTCACCCTCTTCTCCCAGGCTACCTGCAGAAAGGAGGGGTGTAGCCAACATAAGGGAGCTGCTGGTTCAATTCCTATTCCGCCTCTAGCCCCTGGGCACATCTGGTAGATCAAAATGGATTTCATATTTTGTATAGCAATATGCTATTGTTTTTCCATATTCTACTCGTTACCTAGGGGCAGAGGCTTGAGAAGTTTTGGAATTGGCTCCGCTCGCTGTCTGTTTTCCGTTCTGAAAACAGTGAAGTGCTTTTTTTTTTTTCTGGCTCTTCTTTTCTGGCACGTCCGGATCGCGTGTTTGATCGCCCTACCTGAGACCGCAGAGAGTCACCGCCATCGCTGTCCTCTCTGTGTCACAACGGACAGGGACACGTTTTGGTCAAGGTTCACATGTTCTGGGTTCGACTTGGATTAAAAACCGGACTGCGGGGTACCGTGAGAGCCGAGGTCCTTCCGTTTCCTTTCCGCTCAGCATGCCTTTAGACCTTGCACAAGCATTCGGTGGGAGTGTTGCGGATTGGGAGGGGGGGGGGGGGGGATACCGGGGTGACTGGCCATCACGGTGGCGGGGAGACACCACGGCATCAGAAAAAACGGACAAGTACAGCCTCTCTGGACAGCGAGGAAACTCCCTCCGACTCGAAACAACTATAAAAACGCTCGGTGCAGACTCCCGCTGCCCCGATGCTTTTTCTTTTTTTCTTTATACAATTTTAAGGCAGGAAGTTCCACAGTTTTTTTTGTTGGTTTTTTTTTTTAAATAGGTCTCAGTCTTAAATTCATGCCTCCCTGCACAAGACATTTTTTTTTTTTATATGGAGGACGGGGGGGGAGGGGGGGGGGGCCTGGAAGTATTCTAGTGTCCATCAGGCCCGACCCACCGAAAACCACAGTCGACACGAGTCTTCGTAATGTGTTGTGTGCTACGCCATGTAGATGAAGGTGTTTAGGTCGGTCTCATCCCGCTTTATGTACTTGTGCTCTATCAGCCACTCCATCTGCTCCTTGATCATCTTCTTCTGTGGTAAAAACATGTTCTTCAGGATCTCCACCAGCTCCGTCTGCAGCTGGGCGTTGTTGAGGCGCTTCCTCATCTTCATGATCTGGATTATGGCCTCCTGGATTT
Organism: Centroberyx affinis; assembly: GCF_046629955.1. Lineage (NCBI taxonomy): Eukaryota > Metazoa > Chordata > Actinopteri > Beryciformes > Berycidae > Centroberyx > Centroberyx affinis. Next base: position 56,850 of record NW_027282110.1, on the reverse strand, counting down.
GGGGAACGGGGAGAGGAGGGTGGGAAAGAGCGCGATTTGGTTTAGATGCGAAACTCAATGATGGGAAATGGAAAACCGTCAGACTATTTCTTCACAGTGGGGGTGGTGTTACATTCCAGCGGCCAGACAAACAGTATCTAATCCCACATGCAGTGAACTGTTCTCCATACCTGTGTTCTTAGTATCCTGAGCTGGACGATACCCTCGTTCTCCTCCTCTCTCATTCGCTCCGTGGTGAGCTGCAGCCGACCAATCAGGTTGATCTTCCCCCTTTTTTGAACCTTTGAGTTTTTTCTGTGAGGTTGGATTAAAAAAAACAAAAACACAACGTGCTGAGTCACTGCACATGTCAAGAGAAGAGGTATGTTGAGCGAGCCCACTTTTTACGACTACATTTACAACGTTCCTTACATCAGTGATTCTCAATCTTTTTCATATCAAGGACCCCTAATTTAGTCCACATTGGGTTTTTGTCTTTCGGACAATATTTTTATTGTTAGATATGATTTTGTCCAGAATCCCATGACTGTCTGTATTGCAGGTAGAGAGATAACAGTGAAACTATGATCAAAACAGTCATTCTGCTACATTCTCTAATTGTGTTAACTTCTTGTAAATGAATTAATGCTGAAGTTTAACAATTCATCAATTTGCTGGGGAGCCCCTGGAACCCCCTCAAGGACCCCTGGTGGTCCCCGGACCACACGTTGAGAACCACTGCCTTACATCAGAGAAAACTCCTGGTTGACGTAGAATAGCGTTCCTTCCGCAAAGTCTTTGGGTGAAGCCACCACCGGGTCGTACGATAACACCTGCCGCTTGAGTTTGGGGAACGCCACCAGAGACTGGGAAGATGGAGAGAAACGTGATGGATCAGGCCATGAGTTTTAGCAGTTTTATCCGCAGTGTTTGTCTCGCAGCGTTTTCCCTGTCCCGGGCCTCCCTCCTCTTACCCAGAGAGTGCGTCGCAGTTCGGCATCCGGCAGCTCCGTGGCCAGCTTGAGGTTTTCAAAGCTGATCCTCTCCCTGGGCCTCTGGTTCCAGGCGAACAGCACGGCCAGCTGGAACGTGGTCACCTCCAGGTCGTACTGGCCAACTTCGTTCTTGAAAGTGATCTGGACAGAGGGATGGAGGAGGTCCAGTTTGGTCAAATCTGCCAGGTACTTTAACAGAGTGATTAAGAAACATATGACTGTTGGAACAGCAAAAATAATACCGACGCATTGGGATTGAATTTAGTTAATGAACTACTCACGTGAATAAGCACACTCTTATTCACATGAACATACAAGGTTGATAAATGCAATGTAAGATTTTAGTGTGACTGTCCAACTACAAATTAAAGTATGAACACGCAAACAGGCAGATGAGGTCAATTCTGTGTGTTTCTAGAGACAGGATGACCCAATCATGTAGCTTTCTAAGTGTATCTATGTGTGTTTTTTTTTTTTATCTGAGCAGATCTATACTCACGATGCCATTGGACATGAGGTGATGCCAGTGAAGCTTCCTGCCACTGTGGTTCTTCTTGTAGAAGTCCTCTACCTCTGGTATCAGATCCTCTAGTTCTGTAGGTAGAGATACAAAGACCTTCTCGCTGCTCCTCGACCATGCGCCGGCATTCAGGATCTTAATGTTGACAGAGTCGGCTGCAGGGGAACACATGAGGAAGTGAGACATCAGGTCCGTCCTGTTTTAGCAGAAACTTGGAATTGAAGTCGACTTACCTTGCAGCTCCCAACTTAAGTTTTCATCTGTATAAGTTTTTGATGACTGTAACAAAGTTGTTGCTTTTAAGTAAAATATTTCCTGAGAAGCTGTTGTAGAAAAAATGTTTAAAAAAAAGCCGATATAAGATCAGCTTTGCTTTTCCGACTAGGCGACAAGAGGTAAAATAAGCTGATCCCGAGTCAGCCTTAACTGCCAGTAAGACCACCTCTTTCAAATACAAGCCACTTTCTGTAACAAAATGCGAGCCGCCGTGATGGAATGGTGGAATACCAACACAGACACAAACAGAGAACTCTTGGCAGTATTTTAGATGCATAGATGTGAAGGATAAGTGGGCTGGAACAGTAGACAGCAGGGGTTCATGAAAGAGCTCACAACATGATGACAACATAAATTGCAAATTCTAATTTATTCAGTGTTTTTATTGAAAAAAATCTCAAGTTTGCCTTTGTGAAAACTTTTCCAGTATAGTCCAGTATCTAAATCAACAGACTTTCTTTCAAAAGTAAATACGCCACTTTGCTATCATAACATAAAATATCCCTGCATTGTAGGCTACGTAGGTCAACATCAACATAAACTCAAACCTTCAGTGGCTTTACTTCAGGGCATCAACATAAAATGCAACTTAAATCATGTAGTGAAATCCCGAAACCTCGACTACTGAATATGTCTCCAAATCTTTCACTATAAAGTCTGTCTGTGCAGATTCATTTCAGTCATTCAGGTAGTAAGATGTCCAAAAAAGGAAGTAGAAACCTATTAAATAGAAATAGAAACTATTACCTTTTGTTATAAACACCCCCAAGGCTTTGGTTATTGGCTATGTTTCTGACCACCATTTTATTTTCTTATCCATTAAAATCTAATAATTTACTTGCAAAACCCAGACACTGTTTACCACTTCCTCCTCTCTTCTCCCCCCTCCCCTCTGCCTACTCCTCCCTCTTTACTTTCTGCTGAGGACTTTATCACTTGCGTTGAGAATATAAACTAATATAAGTGTAATGCACGCTCACTGCTATTCTCTAACTGTATACCTTACCTGGTAAAGCAAGCTTGTTATGCTTGTGCATTTCTTTGAAGGATTGGTTGAGGTCCTCTGACACCTTGATGTCTTGGAACATCCTGGCCAGCTTGTTGACATAGTCGGCTGGCATTCCTACTTCCTATTACGACACATGACAGATAGATAGCACAGATAGCCAGTCAGTGGCGGGTGATATCAAATGAAACTTACTTTTTTGACTATATTTAACATTACTGACCTGAGCAATAAAGAACTTTTCAGACCAGTAGACAATAAAGTGAACACAGACTACTGTTTTAGCTCGCTCTCTCACACTCTCCCACCCACACAGATCATACCCTGAGCCACTCCACCATGTTCTCCTCTATCTCGCTGTCTGCCGAGATGTCCAGGATGAGCCGGCGGGTCAGGTGGGCTTTGTGGTACCGCATGAACACGTCTTTGTTCTGGACGTACTTCAGCACTAACAGCTGAAGAGGAACAGCCATGAGGAAATGTTAAAGGACTGCGCCAATCTTTTGGTTTGGCCCACAATTCTTTGAACGTTTCCAAAAAAGGACCCGCCCAAACACCCCTCAAAACGTACCACTTCCTTGAGCTTGGCCTCGATCTCTTCAGAGGTGAGCTTCTTGCTGAGTGGGGTCTTCCTCAAGAGCATGTCACAGTAGTTGGCCAGCAGCTCTGGACACTTGGACTCCGGTTGGGTTTTCAAACCTACCCTGAAAAACACAGGAGAGAGAGGAGGGGAGCGTCAACACGGTTCATCAGTAAAGAAACAAAATGTATATATACAATGAGCATATCTTACCCTTTCTGCTTCATAGGAAGTTCTAATTTAAATATAGTGGCATCGTTCACGACGGCTTTATATGCCTGCAAAGAGGATAGAACAGCATTGCAGTCAATGAAGCACATTTGCCAACAGGTGTGTCCTACAAATGGCGTGATACTGTTACTGGACGAGTTAGTAAAAGTCGGGCTCACTTTGTCTCTAGCCGTCAAGAAGCGTGGGTCGTCCTGAAAGGCCTCTTTCACCAGTCTGCTGAAGCGGTTAAACAAGGTGAGCAGCTGCTCCACATATTTCTCTGAGTCCTGTTACAAAGAAGCATAAGCATAAGCAAAGACAGACCCTGTTGATGTGTCAGAGAATCTTTGTCCACATACCTTATGCATAAGAATCTTCAAGTTTGAAAATATGCAAGTCAAGTTAGTGCATCAGTATCAGGGCAGGCCAGTAATGTTTTTGTTTATTGACCACACTGGTTGGTAAATCCTAAAATTCACCAACCATGTTACTGTTGTATGTTTTCAGAATCAAGCAGGACCTCCAAGTGATAGCTGTTCACCTGCAAAACTGGCTGGTTTTTGCAGGCTGGTAGACATAAAGGAATGTGGTGTTAAAGGAATAGTTCACCCAAAAATGAAAACTCTGTCATCATCTACTCACCCTCATGCCAAATGAAACACAGGTGAAATGTGTTAGTCCATATAACACACAGGGAGGTTGCCAGCACAACTTGGTAGCAGCCTTCTCCAAAACAACTGAAGTCAATGGGGACCTGTTCTTTAGAGTTCCAAAACAACAACAGCCAAACAATCACACTGAATAGAAAGACCTATACACCATTATTTGTTGCAAATCAATCAGCTGTAGTTAAGATTTGCACTAAATGATGGTGTAAATATACTGTAGGTCTTTTTGGAACTCTGAAGAACTGGTCCCCACTGACTTCAGTTGTTTTGGAGAAGGCTGCTATGGAGTTGTGCTGGCAACCTCCCTGTGTGTTATATGGACAAACTTCACCTGTGCTTCAACTGGCATGAGGGTGAAGAGATGATGACAGAATTTTCATTTTTGGCTGAACTATTCCTTTAATTATCCAACCTGATCAGTTTACATGTGCGTGTGCGTGACACTCACAGAGGTGATAGTCTCCGCCGAGGCCACCATATCAGCCAGGCCAGCGCTCATGATGTGCTCCTCCAGGTCCTTCAGCATGGGCTCGATGCCGCTGGGCACCTTGTCCATCAGAGAGAACATCAGGTGCAACTCTGCGACGGAGGAAAAAGCACTGCGGTCACATACTGGAGGAACTGGGATGCTGAGCTAGGAAGAGTCCACAGTAGCCTGGTGGTAAGGGTGCAGTTACATTATAAGCCCTTACAGAGTAACTTAACACACAAATAAAACAAAAATATATTCCCTGCTACATCTCAGTTAAACAAAACGGTATGAGAAATGAAACAGCAAAATGGAGAACCCTTTGCTTGATGTGATGTACTGAATACTAAGCTAATCCATTTGTCAGCTGCATTTTAAAATTATATAGCAGAATATGGGTTAAAAGGGCTTTAAAATACCCTACTGGATGCCCTTTGTCTATTTTCAAACCATACTGCAAAAGCACAGACTTACACAGATTCTCCATTACATATGGTGACGTTATCACGGACACACACACACTGTGGTTAGAAGTACAGCTCCGGGACACATGATGGGTGGTTATTACAGTCTAGACACTGATCGGGACAGACATGCTCAGTGTATGATCAGACATTAATGTCAGACAGAGGTGGCGACACAAATGGGTGTTCTAGAGGTTTTAAGAAGGTGCTGGACGAGGGTGGGTTTTGGACGGGGGGCCGTTTTCCTGGTGCAAACCTGAGCTGGCTGAGCCTTTGGCGGGAGCGGTCCTGCCGTACTCACTCTCTGTCTCATTTCGTTTGATCATGCCTGGGCACTCGGCCAAGATGGTCTCCTTGAACGACGTCACCAGCGCGTTCACGCAACACTCCATTAGCTGAGAAGAAAAGGTACACAAAGATGCACTGAGTGATACATTTCGGTGAGTTATGGAATGTTATGTCGGGCTGTTCTGGAGGAAAAAAGGGGATCCTACCCAGTAGTAGATAGGTGTACCTAATAAAGTGACCGGTGAGTGTATTTTCACTGAATGCTGTGGTTGTCAGGTGGACACAGCTTTTCATACAGTAATTTATTTTTTTTTAAACGATAGGGTAAAACCTTATTGACACCCATGGGAAAATTATGTCATTGCAGCAGTGAAAGTAATAGGATTCAGAATGGAAAAACATAACTAATAATATAAGCATGCAAATAGAATATAAAGACGGCAATAAAAAACAGTATAATAAGAATGCTAAAAACAATAAAAACAATAAAAGCGATAAAATAGATTATTAACAATTGTGGGGGTATGTAACATATGCTGCCAACAATGAGTACTTTTACATACACACCAATACCCTCATAACTGGGAGTAATCAATATTTCAATGAATTCAATTCAGTTTAATAATCAAAATCTGACTAAGGCATTTAACATAGCCTAAAAAACTGAAAGACTGAGCAGAAATGAAGTGTGTGTTCACTGGGTTAGGCTTACATGAATTACGTCAAATAAGATAATCAGATAAGGGCGTTTACATGAAAATTTCAATAGCATTTAAATATGCCTTATTGGGTTAAGATCAAATTATTAGTGTGCATATAAATATACTCAAGTGGAATACTTGGGTAAAGAGAGAATGCACAGTATGGCGAGATTTGTCCAGAGGGAAATCAATGCAGCAAATACACATGAAATCCGTGCAGTACATATCAGTAAATAAATATAGGTACATTTAAGTATATACAAATATAGGTATGTGTAATCATATTTGTTATATAAATATTTATAAACATAAAATGGCAACCTGTAGCAATTTGGAAATAACAGTGGGTGATATTGTGATTTGGAAGTGTTTTCTTCGACCTCAGATCTATCAGCAATATAAGATGGTCCAGTGTACTCACTGCTTGTACAGAGTTACAGTCACGTCTTGTCTCCAGGTAACGCAGTGCCCGCTTCTCCTCTTCCCTCAGCTTGGCATCAGCCTGGAAAACACACACACTTAATCTAAGTAGAGAAGTCAAAAGTATCTCTCACGTCAGAGAAATGTAACATGAAATTTACATCAAAAAGCATTAGAAATCTATATCAATTTTGTTGCATACTTTCAAATTCTTGCTCATTTCTCCAAAGTTGCTGACAGAAGCTTTAGGGCCGATTTCTTTACCACACAAATTTACTATAGCAGACGCCTTGGGATAACCCCGTTACTATGGCGACCTCCAACTCCATGACCAGTGGGAAACCTGGTCTCCAGCTTGTACTCACATATTTCATGTAGTTTTGGACCCCGTTCTGCTGGAGGTAGGCGGGCGCCTGTGTCCTGTAGAACCTCTCAGTAGAGTCCATATAAGCCTTCTCAAAGTTGTCCCTGTAAATCTGCAGCTTGTCGTCAGGGTTGGAGCACAGGTTCACTGCTCAGAGGAAACAGGCGATACAATCACACACCGACATAGTGGAGCGGCCAATTCATATCACAATAAAGAAAAAATATTGTAGAGGGGGCAAAGCTGCCTGCTTCCCTTGAAATTCATATAACATAACAAACCTAACCTGTTTACCCATGCAACGCTTACAAGAGACCTACTTTTGCTTTATAAGAACAGATCTGAGGTTGGTGCCATAACTTGGTGAAGTTGGTGGCACCAACTCTGAATAATCCTAAATTCTGGATAATATTATTACATAGATAATATGAAACCATAATAATTACCATAAGACTACCATCATCTGATTTATACACTGAGCCCTGCAACAGAGTTAGATCCCTGTGTTATTGGTAGAAAAAAGAAAAAGAAAAAAAAAGAAGAACCCACCACACACACACACACACACACACACACACGCAGACGCACACACGCACACAGTGTAGGGTTGCCATCCGTCCCTTAGAATACAGACTCGTTATCTGTCAGTCAAAAGTCAGTATTTATATCATACATTTAGTATTAGTACGACTTTCAAAAGAAAAAAATGATTGTGAAAGAAGTGTCCCAACCAAGATTCAAACCTTGAGTCATCGGTTTACTGCATGTGCAAGGCCTAGTTTGTTCACAATGCTTCAGAATGATTTTGTTTTGATTTAAAATGACACAAGGCACTGTTCAGTGCTGAGTGTTATGTATGTTAAAAATTGAAAAATGGCAATAAACTTTAAATCATAAAAAATGACGCAAGGCAGGAAGCCTTATTCCACATTTATGGCCTATCTTTGTAGAACCACTTCCCTGAACAGAACAGGTATATACCACTATAGTCAACAACCACTACTGTGAGTGGCAACAGCAGACTGTATCACTCTCTCTCTCACAGACACACACACACACACACAGGTTTGCCATGTGCCCCTTATACAGAAGCTTCCTAAATGAATGGAAAATGTTGTGTTCCTTTGAATAATTCTACCAATTATGCATACAGCATATTAAATGTAAATTGAATTTTGTGGAAGCGTCACTGCCGGGAATCGAACACAGGTTGACAGAACAACCGATAATGTGATCCTTAGAGCCTGGCCTGTCGCTGGGCTAAAAATGAACAAAGAGCAAACCTGCAGAGCACAGACAAATCCATCATGCTTAAGTAAAGCAACAGGGACTGGAATCAGATTTGTTTTGCCTCCTCCTGCCACCAAAATCTCAAATCAAATCTCTGCATCAAATAAAATAAGCGAGCTACTTGTGAGTCTATGTGACCTTTGTTTACAAGCCCTGGTTTGCTTGTAACTGGCCAGTGTGAACCTAAATGAACCAGATAGAAAAATGCAATGAAGTAAACTTCTCCACGAGTGTTGGGCCCAAAGATAACATGCTGTAGGTGCGACTGCACTCTTAAAAGAATGTATTCATGGTCCAACATGGGTGTCTACCACCCTCAGATGGTGTATGATACTTCTACTGTAGCGTTTCTCACCGTAGGACTCTCGTACTCCTATGACCAGCTGGGAGTCGAAGGCCTCGCCCAGCCTCTCGGCGTGGACTAGCTTCATGGCGCTGTCTTGTAGCCTGTTCTTAATGTTGGAGAAGATGGACTCGTTCCACGTGTCCAGCATCAACTGTAGACACCACAGAGAGGACGGAGACAGGAGACACACGAGCAGAATGAAGTTACTCACAATATGACAGCATATATGATATAAATGGTTTGGGATACAGAGAATGTAATGATGAGACATTGTTTTGGGGCTTTGAGATTCTCTATTATATTCTCTAAGGGTCATACTTTGATTCAACCAGACGAAACAGTCAGAGCAGGCCAATCACTGGTAGGCTGCTCACTGATCTCTTATGTAGAGTGAATGTCTAGTCTAACTGATGGATGGCTGTTCCCACTCTTCCTCACCTTGCGGACGATGCTGTCCTCCACGTTGGACTTCTTGTTGCTGCCTTGCTTGCCCATCAGGGTGATCTCCAGCTGGCAGAAGGGCTTGGGCAAGATGTCGCACTGCGTGAAGAACTTCCTCCACTCCACGATGTAGGCTTTCAGCAACGCTGTGTCATCCTGGTGACTCAGCACCCGCTTGGATAGGGTGGGAATGGAGGGTAGGACAGGGTTAAGGGATCTATGGTCAGAGGAGGAAAGTCTTGCTGGTTGACAGATACTCAGCCAGCAAAGTAGCTAATGATGGAGAACCTTATGAATGCCCACGGTGGCAAACCATTACCGCCATCAACTTTTTGGGCATTATGTAAAAACAAGGTGTTACAGGAAAAATCCACCCTCAAACACTAAAACTGTTATTGGCAACACAGGTTGCATTTCTTGGTCAATTTTGTTGCTTGATGGTGTATTTTTCTCATTCCTGTGGATACCTGGCCAAACACAGACAAGGTGACGTCACATATGCTATCCATAACATCGACAGTTAACATCAGGTTTTGGTGTCAGTCTCTCAGAATCAAAGAGCAAGGGCTTTTTCCTAGAGTCGCCATTTTGCACCAATGTTCAACAATCATACAGGGAGAAAACCATCAAAGAAGTGGAAGACAGACAAATTTCTCCACTGACAGCAGCCTCAATAGACCAGAATGCAATGCAGCCACAAGACAAGTTGTGTTTTGAGTAAGGGGCACAGCCTCAATCATAGACACACCACAATGGTCAACAACTAGTTGGCTATCTAACTATATTTATATGCCCATCTGCCCACCTTTGATTGAAAGGAACAAGTTACGTTAGTTAAGTTCAGGTAATCACCAACTGAAGTACAAGCACACAAAGCAAGTTGAGGGAAAGTGGGTACACCAAAAAGTAAATTACACCACTTCATCACAAAATCATCACAAATTGATGAGGGTAAAAGTATCCAAGGGTGGATTTTTCCTTTTGTTCATTAGTCCACCTAAGGGGTAAAAGAAGTGGACTAATGTGGGAAAAGCAAGAACATACAGTAGTTATGACATGAAACTGCATCATTTCACAGATCCCATGACTAACACAATTCCCATCATAGTTCTATGCTTACTGCTTGTGCTTGTTTGATGAAATCTAGGATGTCCTCTTTCAGGGCCTGGTGGATCTTAGCTGGACCTTTGTCATCCCACAGGCATACTGCATGGACGTCTCTATGGAAACGAGGAGGAAAAACAATGGTGGAGGGATTATCAAACTATTTGCTTCAAACAGCTGGGTATTTCTGCCTTAGCTGAATGCTGATGCATCTGGCTAACCGCGACACGTTCAACTTACGAGAATAGGTCGAACCACTGTTGTTTGGTGACGGACTCCTGGCGCAGGAGCTTCAAGACTATGGGACGCATCAGGTCCCATTTGTCCTCAAACTGAAGCGAGCCTTTGTTCTGGAAAAAGACAGGAAGGAAGTAACCTATGTAATACCAATTGTTTATGTGCCATATAACTGGAGTATGTGGAAAATTAACAACATTGCACCAAACTCCATTCAAAAATCTGGCAGTGTACATACCTGTTAGAACATAACTTATGACCTACCTGTTAGGGCCTTCTGCTAAAATCAGCACACATATAGGCTAATCCATCAAGCAGAAGAATAGGTTCACTCTGCTTGCTACTACCCACCACAGTGTATTTTGGTGATAGAAGATTGTGAGAATAACAGTCAAAGAAATTCTAAAATCTTATTGGAATAAGTGATATCTATCTGATATATGGGATGTTTGCCAAATTGAATCATGTTCTACCAGATGTGTACCTTTGCCGCTAACCAAAGCAACATGACACTTTTTAACAGTCTGTCGTTCTGTTCTCTACATACAAGAGTCAAGTCAAGTTTATTTATTTAGCCCTTCTTCACAAAGCATGTCTCAAAGCACTTTACTTTACAGAGAACAAGCTCACCTACATGTAACAAATCAACAATCAAAACAAAAAGATGTAATACAGTATGCAACAAAATAATAAAGCAGAGAACACAAAGTAACATGTTGTAAAGACACAGCAGGCCTACCTATCTACCTAACTGAGCCTAGCCTACCGGGGACCACCAACCTTAGACCCTCAGTGAATACAGGAAATGAAGAAAACAGAGCAGAATCTGGGCAGTGGGCTAGTATCATGAATGCATTAAGGCTAGCTATAATGTTGAGTAACATTACATGTATATGCTTCAGCACTGCGTGACTGTCCGTGTGTACAGTTACTAACTTTCTGCGGTAAAATTCTCAGGACTTCAGTTATGATTGCAATGTCACTGTCCAGTTCAATAGCACAATTTGGTGTGTTTCTCCTGTGTCACCTCCCCTGTCCTTCTGCTAGACGACATGTATTTCCCTCTGCCATATATGCCTGTCAGACCTAGCTTAGCTAGCAGGCTACCAGCAGTGGATTAACGTTCACTTAATGGCACAAAATACTGACGCCAGTTAATTCTGGTGTTTACCCTTTTTCATGCTTTTAAATGGCATGTCAGCTGCAGATTCTTGTGGCACTGGCTGACAGATGATAGCTATGAGATTTCATAATGCAGCTAGCTTACACGGGCAAAGATTGCAAGTTGGCGTAGGCTAACGTTACGTCTCTCTCTCTGTCTATCTCTCCCTCTCACCCTCTCTGTGTATCAAATGTTAGCTGTTTTCTAGCTATTCTATTTAGCCAGCTAAATCAGTGATAAGTAGCTAATGTTAGCCAGAGGTAACTTAACTGGTCCCAGTTAAAGTAAATATTGACAATACAGTCGTGTATGGGTGCAGCGTACTGTTCGTTCAAGTTAGAGCTGAATGGCGACGTTACACTAAACCAGTGACAGCCACTTTAGTAACCGTTAAATAAAAATAATTGAATTGAAGTAGGTCCTACCTTTAGCAAATTAGACGTCGCCATGTTCCCTCAACTTATCCTCTCGTAAAATCTCGCGTGGACTGTATGTCGGTAGTTCGACTCTATTATTTTTTGTATTTTTCAGGATTAAGCAGAAGCGTTCACTTACCACTGACTATAAATCAAATTTATGATAATTTCAGATAATTATGAATGATAACTGTTTTAATTTAAATAAAAAAATATAAGATGTAAACTCAGATATTTGTTTTATTTCCCCATATTTTATCTCACTTGAATATAAGTTACTGCACATATTTCGATAAACAATAATAATTATTATCATACTGCAAATATTTCATTTTTCGTGTATTTTCATATTGTATACCGTTTCACTCAGTTTCGTCGTGTATGGTCTACTACTGTTAGACTATTTTGCACACCCTCCTAACATCTTTTATACCTTTCATTCATATATTTCTTCATAATACGTTCTCAACACGTAGAAATTGTCGGTTGCATTATGTTTAATAATCCCCATGAGCTATTTTCATATTTATATTCTATCTGCTGCTTTTTCAGAGGCTTTTGCACCCTGCCTAGAATAAAATTCTGTCTTTGTATAGCCCGTTACTGTTACAGTCTCAAGGGGTTTCACAACGCCCATATTATGAAATCAATAAAGCAATGTATAAAAAGTTGAGTTAATAACAGGCGTCGTGCAGTCTACACAGCATCTGCAGGGGAGTGAAATCAGAGGCAAGAAGACAATATTTTTGATAGCTTCAAGGACGGATAGAGTTTCTCAAAATAAACTTGGTATTTATTATCATTCTTTCCATGTCTGTCTCTCGGTCAACCTCTTTCTCACACACAGCAGAAGGACTTAACCTTCATGAAGTTTCAAAGATTGCTCGTTGCCGCCCACCAGCCAGGAAAAACAGGCGAACCAATTCTAAAAGTTTATAATTTATTGAAATAGGTAATTGCTTCGTGGCTTATATGTGTGCCGAATTGAAAGGCTGCTCGTAAAGATTCGGAAAAGTCTATTTTTCGAGTCAAAGTAACATTAACCTGGCTAGCTACAACGTAAATGTATGTTTTTCTTTATGAATGAATCGATTAACTCATCTTCTCGTTAGCGCTACACATTACGTTTGACTGCACGGTACAGACGTCGCTTGCTTGACCGAGTGACAGGCTCTTCGACCAATCAAAGCACAGAAGGCGGTCCAAGATAGCGACCAATAATACTATGTTAGATTGATCCAGATTGAATGCCGCATGGATCGTACTGTAACATACCCTGGGGGTGTATTGAGAAAGATGAAATTTCTTCCCAGTTGACGATTTTCCTCAAACTTATTATGAATGAAGACGAAAACGGATGTACAGGTAGAGTTTCTTAACGTATTAGCATGTCGCAGTTGCTCAGTTTTATTTACATATTTTGCAGCTTGGCTAGCCCCGATACATGACGTGCTGTCTTATGTGGCGAGCACGGCGCCTGCGTTACAAATATGACAGTTTAATATTGACTTGCTTGTTGGCTTATTGTACGTACCTGCTAGAACACGACTTAAACCTGTTTACGAATCATTGAGGGCTATTTTTTAATTCGGCAGGCATCTAATACACCAAGTAGCACTTGTTTCATTAATTCATATATATATATTTTTGAATTGGTTCGCCTGCTGTGATCTTCCAGCAACATAAGTTACACTGCGAAGGGCAGATTGAGTGTGAAAAAGTTTAGATTTTATTAAAATTAAGTGCTGCTTGGCGGATCACTTGCATGCCGAATTCACCAGAAGAGCCAAAAGATAAAGATAAAGAAAGTCCTGCTCTGCGAGGTGTGTACATTTGTCAATAACCAAGGAAACTTTGAGTTTGCCAGATTTCGGAATGGAATTCAGCGGGACGTTCTCTCCATACTAGAGAAAACAGCACCTGTCGGGGCTAACTTCATATCGAAGTAGCATAATCCTTGTGAGAAGTGGACAGGAGAATCCACGCTACATTCCGGAGGAGATTACTGGGTACCATGCTCTGCTCTCAGGGCTGTCTGATGGAGAATGTAAATGCGACAGACACTAATTCTTTAATTTTGTTCATAATTTTCTTTTTGTCCATTTCTGTCTCATTCCAGGCTTAGCTCTGAAGGAGATGGAGGAGCCTGTAGGGGACAGGCTGTGTGGGAGCTGGAGGGCTGCCGGTGGACTGTACAGCTACAAACTAAAGGATGTGTTCACATGGTGAGCGCTGATCCAACCGCATAGCCAAAGACATGCGTATCAGTCAGCTCTATCGCCTAATATGTCAAAGCCACGGTCTATCTTTGTCACGCCAAACTCCATTAAAGAATGTGGGCATTTAATGTTGCCCTGCTCATTGGCTAATGTACACACCTGGTAGAACATAACTTAACAATCCTTAGGGTCTTCTGGTAAATTCGGCGCTTTTAGTAAACTAAAAAGTTTACTAAAAGACGAATATCAGCCCCATATATTGACACACTGATATCAGTCTAACCCTAGCAAGCATCCCAGACATATATTGGCATACTATACCATGCCTGTGTAAATCACAATCTAGTGCAGTGGTTCTCAATGTGGGGTTCGGGGACCACCAGGGGTCCTTGTGGGGGTTCCAGGGGGTCCCCAGCAAATTGATGAATTGTTAAACTTGACCATTATTTCATTTACAAGAAGTTAACACAACTAGAGAATGTAGAAGAATGACTATTTTGATCATAGTTTCACTGTTATCTCTCTACCTACAATACAGATAGGAATGGAATTCTGGACAAAATCGTATATAACAATAAAAATATTCTCAGATTTGGGTCAAATGGGGGTACTACTTTACTACAAATGTGTACTACTTTAGGGGTTCTTGATATGGCTGAGAATCACTGTTCTTGTGCATATAATTGACTTGCTCTTGCTCCCTCTCCAGGCGGCTGCTGAAGACCATAGCCATGGGCCAGGCTTTGTCGCTGCTGATCTGTGGGACGGCGGTGAGCTGCCAGTACCTGGCCGACGCCGGGGTGGAGACGCCCATGCTCCAGAGCTTCCTCAACTACGCCCTGCTGCTGCTCGTCTACACGTCCTACCTCTGCACCAGGAAAGGTCAGACTGCCGCTTATCCAGGGTGGCAGGAAAAAAACTGTCTTGGCACCCAGATGAAGGTTCGCACAGGGAGGAGAGTGCATTATATCAGCAACATGACCAAATCAGAAAGGCATGCTGTTCAGTAAACATTTGCAGTGAGTGGAAAAGCTGCAAAAGAGCACTGGTCATAAAATAATAATAATAATAGTAATAATTTTATTTCTATTGCACTTTTCAAAAACAGAGGTGCAAAGTGCTTCACTAACATGAAGCGAAATAAAAACGGACACAAAACATGGTTTCAAAGTGCAGTAAATAAAACAGAATAAAATAGATAAATAAAAGATGAAAAAAAAAAAAAGCCTCTTTGCGCCTGTCATGATCATGCATATGCATATATAAATTGTTAAAAAAAAATCTAAAATTTAATTCTTAAAATTCAAGGTCTTAAATATGGTTTCATGTTGCTTTTGAGTCTTCAGTATGGTTTCTGAGGCTTTAAAAAGATGTATACAATGATACTGCCAAACTTATTTTATACTCTTTGGAGGTGAAATTAGTCGTAAAATGAATTTTAATTTGGAATTAAAAAGGCCACAAAGCTCTGAAATGTAACTTGGAGAAATCTGTCCTCACCTTGTAATCGTATATCATAAATGCTAATCATAGCACTGATGCAGATGGACAGCAGCAGATCTGGACTGGGGGGAAAGTGGTTTTCTTAATTGGGGTTAATCTTATGAACCCTTGTCTGTTTGTAAAGGTGATGGGAACATTTTACAGATTTTAAAAACCAAGTGGTGGATGTATTTGCTGATGGGTCTGACAGACGTGGAGGCCAACTACGCAGTGGTGAAGGCCTACCAGTTCACCACCCTGACCAGTATACAGGTAAGACAAGATAGTCATGATTCCTACTGGTTAGGAATTGGCATTAGTGGTGATCTGTCAAATTTCCCAGCACTATGCAGTATTTGGCCAATGCTAACCTTTACTGAAACATATTTTCTTGCATGCATGAATGTGTTATTACCAGTAGTAGTAGTATCCTGATTTTCATTGGAGAGTTTTAGTGTCCCATGATGGTCTGAATACTGTTTCAGAGGCTTATCCACCCTGACAAGAATACAATTTTGGGGAAATGCTGAATACTTGTAATATTTTGGCCTATCGGCGCCTTTTATCCTAAACTATTAATATTAGCCTTCAAAAATCCCAGCAGACTTGGCAAAGTCTTTTAATTCTTGATAGACAGTGGTGACCTCCAAAGCTTATCATGTTTTCCGGAGTGTTTTTGCCTAGCATGACCTTCCCACTCACAGACCAATGAAATCCCGGCAAGGTTATTATAGTTTTGCATTTTTCATTAGTTTTTATTTTTATTTCGTTTTGACTTTTTGTTTTCAATTTCAGTTTAGTTTTATTTTGTTTTTAAAGCGGGTTTGCTAGTTTAGTTTAGTTTTTATTTTTTTGAAAATGCTTAGTTTTAGTTTAGTTTTTATTAGTTTCAGTGTTAGTTTTAGTCTTTTTTTGTAATATGGGGTATTTGTCAGGGGCGAGATTCAAAAATTCAAAATACTAGGCTTATGTATGAAATAAATTGACAAAGACGAAAACTAAAGACATTTTCTCTATAATTTTAGTTTATTTTAGTTAGTTTTCTAAACACACAATACAGTTTCAGTTAGTTATCGTTTTTTTTCTAAAGCCTCGTTTTTATTTTTATTTCAGTTAACGAAAATGTTTTTTCACACCTAGCTTTCGTTATTTCGTTAGTTTTCGTTAACGATAATAACCTTGTGTCCTTGTGGCGGCGCCGTGTCTTTCAGCTGCTGGACTGCTTCGTGATCCCGGTGCTGATGGTGCTCTCCCGGTTCCTCCTGAAGACCCGCTACCGGCCGGTCCACTTTGTGGCCGTGGCGGTCTGTCTGTTAGGGGTGGGGGCCATGGTCGGGGCCGACCTGCTGGCCGGCAGAGACCAGGGATCCTGTAAGGACACTTCTATCATCGTTTATGTGCCAAAACTGTTGACAATGTTGGCAACACTTTCATTTCCTATTAATTCCTTGGGAAGTTTCCTGGAAAGAGCCATGTAATGAGGTAGTAGTTACTAGAAAATGTCAGCAGTCTGGTGGAGTCGATAAGATGCTGAACATTTCTAAAATAATTTCCTGGAAAGAACTGCAAAACTATTGGAAAAGAGGTCAATTTGGTAACCCAAGTCCTTATTCATATAATCATATAATATAGTTATTTGTTGAATTCCTTCCTCTAATTTAAAAATGTCTATATAAATACTACACAATTTCATGGTTCTGTCTTGTAAACTCCAGAAGAACTTGGAGGAACTTACCAACAACCATTGAACTCTTTCTCTATTTTCCCCTATAATTAGTACAGAATTTCATGGTTCTTTCCAGGAAACTTCCTAAGACATATAGTACAAGTACAATTTTTACTTTTTTTTACTGTGAACAAAGAACACCCAAGAGTGTAAATCCACGAAAAACATTAGACTATACCCCCCCCCCCCCTTCTCTCCCTCTAGCCAGTGACGTCCTGCTGGGCGACGGCCTGGTCCTGCTGAGTGCCGTTCTCTACGCTGTGTCCAACGTGTGTCAGGAGTACACCGTGAAGAACCTGAGCCGAGTCGAGTTCCTGGGCATGATGGGCCTCTTCGGAACGCTCATCAGTGGCATGCAGCTGTGAGTTGTTACATTATGTTTACTGCCCCCTATTGTTTGCTATATTCCTTTTTATATTCTGGTTTTCTTTGCTCTATTCTTTTTTTTGTCGGTGCAACAACAATCATTTTCCCCACAAGTATCATTTAAGTTTTATTTAATCTTTTAAGCCAGTACAAATCTACTAGTGTTCTTTATTCATTTAGAGATATTGAAAATTGGAAATTGAAAAATAAATAACCCAATTTCAACTCTATTCCCCAATAACAATTTTCAAGCCAAATTTTCGATTTGGCTTCAATTTTCCAATGCAGGGTAAACCCATCTAGATTTACAAAGTAGTTTACACACCTTTTTTCTCCCTGACATAAATCTTTTATGTGGTAAATTCATAGTATACATCATGGTAAATAGCATCAATTAAATAAGCCCAGTTTTAGCACTGCAAACCTGCACTAAAACCTCTACCGGGCCCAAAGACCTTCAGTCAAAAACACAAAATTAACCCAGAACCACCATGCTACAAAAATACAGGGAAAGAATACATGTTCTAACATTGTTTTTACCTCCTTTGTTTTAATACTAGTCCCAGGAGAAGATTGGTACACATGTACATGGAGGTTTGGTGACCTTTCTCAGTGGATTTTCAGTAGTACTGGCTGCTGGCTGTACTAGGGAATTGACCAGTAACCCTGACTAATAGACTAGAATATCATTTTTTTAAAGGAAAAATCCACTCATGGATACTTTTACACTGTTCAACATCATCAATCTGTGATATTCAATGCATTCCAGGAGTTATTTTTTGCTACTTACTTTTTTGTTGTACCCACTTTCCCTCAACCTCCCTAGTCTACTTACACTTAGTGATTTTTTTTAACAGTGTTCCAGTGTTTTAGGGTGGATGTTTCCTTTGCCTACCTGCTGCTTTGTGAAAACACCCAATTTCCCTCACTGTCCAACCCCGTGTTGTCTGGCATTGCAGAGCTATACTGGAACCATGTGCAGTAAAGGCAATAAAGTGGGACCTCAAGATCAGTAAGTAATGTTTGCATCACTGAAATCGCAAATACAAGACAAATACCACAGCACAGTGTCAACCTGACTTGATTCCCTCCACCCGCCTTTACTAAAGTCCGTCCGTTCTGCTCTCCCTAGTCATGCTGTTTGCAGTCTATGCCCTGTGTATGTATGCACTGTACAGCTTCATGCCCGTGGTGGTGAAGCTGACCAGCGCCATGGCGGTCAACCTGTCCCTGCTCACCGCTGACCTCTTCAGCCTCTTCTGTGGCCTCTTCCTCTTCCACTACACAGTAAGGCTCATCCACCAAGCATCAAGTGGTCTCCCTCTCTCCCTCTTTCTCCCTCCCTCTCTTCCTCCCTCACTTTCCCATCTCTCAACCTTGAACTATGTAATAGAGGCGAAAATGTCAAGCAAATAATAATAGAAAAAACATCAGTAACTGCTACTATAATGTTGCTGTCAGGTAAAAACTACGTGAATCCAACCTGTGTGTGTTTTCTTTATACTTTAATTGAAGATTTACATAGTAATTTATGTGTTTATTGAGCTTCATAACCCTTAGGAGCCTTGAAACCTGTTAAAAATCCCACCGTCTAATTCCAAAATAAGCATTCTTAAGGTGATGATACACAGGCAAATTTTTAGGGCAAATTTTGCTGTAAATATTTTCTCACTGAAAACAATGAGTTTGAAATCTAGCCAAGCTTGATCTGATTGGTCGATGTTTAAACCTTTCCAGCTCAGAGACAAGAAAATTGGCCAGGTGACCTGTCTGCAGCCTAAAATATTTTTTACAGCAGCAATACATGTCCTTGATCTCCCCACTTCACTTGCAGCAGCAGTGTGTAATAGAATTGGTAGAGGTCGACATATTTCTTTAGACTGCAAAACAGCGTGTTTAAAGGAGGTGGTAGCAATCAGAATTAATTTATGGTAGACAGTTCTGTTGGGGTGGCAAAAAAAAAAAAAAAAGCTTTGAGGATACTCAAACGACCGCTGATAAAAGCTATGCTTGTCCTTAGACCACTGGAGTAGGAAATTACACCAGCCACCAGCCAGATACAGGCAAATCTTAACTGTGGCAGGAGTAAAAGGCTTATGGAGGGGGGACACAACCATCACAAAACGCTTTCGGTTAGTAAGCCTTCCTCAACAAATTGTAAATTTACAATTTTTTATCCTGCCAGTCACTTTGGCAGGCCACCAGCCATCCCCTGTAGGAGCTGTTCCATTCTTAAACAAGCAAATAGAAAACATGTTGTCCCCCACCAGTGATGTAGTTCCACCCTTGGGTCAGTCACTGATTGCTGAGTGTACTTGAAATATGAGTGAAATTGTATAAGCATTTTGTTATGGGACAATGAAAGGACAGATTGACCATATATTTCTGTTGCCTACTCTCCTCAGAATTAGGCTTACAAGTTATATCTTGAAATGTAGTAACTAATTGTCCTGTTTTTATTCAATATAGTACAAAATATAAGAACTACAATACGCAATAAATACAATCCGTACATTACACAATATACACTACAATTTACAATACAATATACAATATAACATACAACACCAGGAGTGTGAGTGTTATGAATAATATAAATGCTATAAATGCTAATATAAATGCTATATAAATGATAAGTGATATATGGTATTGCACAGTAGGTAAGTGGTAATATGATATAAGTAGTCAACACTGAGGCACAGTGGTAGTGCAGTGATGATGCAATAACAGTACAACAGTCCAACAACTGTAGTCTGATGTTTCCAAGTGTGTAGCGTGTGTAGACTATTATGTTACCTATGATAACTTTAACTGTATTGATAACTTTAACTGAGTCCCCATTCATTGTCCCCTACATTGTATAACTTTAACTGTATGACCTGCTTTACCACTGAGTCCCCATTCATTGTCCCCCACATTGTATGATAACTTTAACTGTATGACCTGCTTTACCACTTAGTCCCCATTCATTGTCCCCCACACTGTATGATAACTTTAACTGTATGACCTGCTTTACCACTGAGTCCCCATTCATTGTCCCCCACATTGTATGATAACTTTAACTGTATGACCTGCTTTACCACTGAGTCCCCATTCATTGTCCCCCACACTGTATGATAACTTTAACTGTATGACCTGCTTTACCACTGAGTCCCCATTCATTGTCCCCCACATTGTATGATAACTTTAACTGTATGACCTGCTTTACCACTTAGTCCCATTCATTGTCCCCCACACTGTATGATAACTTTAACTGTATGACCTGCTTTACCACTGAGTCCCCATTCATTGTCCCCCACATTGTATAACTTTAACTGTATGACCTGCTTTACCGCTGAGTCCCCATTCATTGTCCCCTACATTGTATAACTTTAACTGTATGACCTGCTTTACCACTGAGTCCCCATTCATTGTCCCCCACATTGTATGATAACTTTAACTGTATGACCTGCTTTACCACTTCATTGTCAATGCCGCCCCCTAGCGGCACAAAGTCAACATTACAGTGTGACTAACTAACGAACGAACTAACGGACGGAGACCGATCCATAGTCCCCCCCCCCCCCCCCCTTTGGTGGGGGACAAAAAACATTTGGCAGGTTTAAGATGGTGAAATACAGTAAAACGCAGGTGAGTTTTTGTGTTTTTACATGCTCTTCTGTCTCGTCTCTCCTCCCCAGTTCTCGGGCCTGTACATCATCTCGTTCGTGGTCATCACCGTGGGCTTCGTCATGTTCAACGCCGTGCCCACGCAGCCGCCCGCGAACGAGTCCGCCTCCGGAGACGCGAACCGCAACGACCCCACCGGAGCGCGCGCCGGTCAGACGGCGGAGACCTCCTCAGACCGCCTGCTGCCAGCGGAGAAGGGCAGCGACAGAACCGAGACTTTGACCTGTGTGACTGAAACCGACTGAGAAGACAAGGTTCTTCCTAAACGTGTTGAAGAGATTTTTTTTGTTCCATTTTAACCATTTTCCAATTTTTTTTTTTTGCATTCTCGATATGGGAGAAAACGCAGTCCTGAAATCTCATTGCATTGCCTTGTCGTTGTCTTTCTTTTTTTTCATAATTCCAGATTCCTACTTATGGAAAAATGACTATAGATTTATTGTTTATTTATTTTTCTTTTTTTTAACCATGACTAACCGTTATTAAATGGCACCCGTTATTGCATTTGTATGTACATTTGCTAAGCACAAGCCATGCAGTAATATGTGACACGACTATTTATTGCCTTGA
The DNA here is from genome assembly GCF_046629955.1 of Centroberyx affinis. Taxonomy (NCBI): domain Eukaryota; kingdom Metazoa; phylum Chordata; class Actinopteri; order Beryciformes; family Berycidae; genus Centroberyx; species Centroberyx affinis. Next base: position 34,882 of record NW_027282110.1, on the reverse strand, counting down.
ATCCTGATCTGTTACTCCTGATCCGTTATCCGTTTTATATAAATATTTTTTACATTTTATGAAGTGCTTTTCTTTTCCTTTTTTTTAACTAACCTCTGTATGGTGTTGCTGCACTTGTTTTTGCACTTGTTCAAAGTTTATTTCTGAATTTATTCACAGACAGATTGTGAATAAGACAGATTACTTTTTATTGGTGGTTTATGGTTACACTTTTGAGATTCCCATGTCATTCTGGTAGTCTGACAGATATATAGCATGTGGGTTTCTTTGCTTTGTTCTGCCAAAAGAAATGCCTGATAACATGCAGCAAGAGGTCTTTTACTATTAAATTATATTTTATATTCTATCTCTTGGCCCATATTGTTTCTCAATTACTTGCCACTTTAAATGTGCCTATTTGTGTGAGTCAGTCTTTCTTAAAGCTACTGTAGAATTTAGACTAGATTTTACACAATATTACATTTTATACTTAATGTAGCAAAAAAATCCACATTATCAGGATCAGCATGAATTTGACTAGGATTGAGGTGTATGTAGGACATTTTATGGTTGGAAAATATAATATGGTTTCGTAGTGATCATAATTTTACCATTGGCTGTATATCCCACAGACATATGTTTTTGATGTCATTGTATTGGCTGCTGATTCTGACAGCCTACCTCCACATAGCCCAGAATAGTGGCTCCCATACTTTTCTACCTCATAGCATAAAAACATAACACATCGGCGGAGAGTTGATCGGGTTATTGATCAATACCAATGACTCAATGATTACTTGAGCACGTGCTGAGATTTCTGGCTTTCAAAACTCACATTCTGGACCGCTACAAAGCCTCATTCTCAAGACAGAAAAGCAAATCAAAAAGCATTTATCATGATACATCACCTCTTCACTATGTTTCTGTTGGATGTCTGCTCTAATTAGCTACCTTACTCTCTATTGTGAAAATGGGTTGAGGCCTGTACCAGAGACTTGTGCGGGAGGGGATAAATTCTATCAGTGTTGTCAGTGGTGGAAGAAGTACTCTGATCCTTTACTTAAGTAAAAGTACCAATACAGCAATGTAAAAATACTCCATTACTAGTAAAAGTCCTGCATTCAAAATCCTACTTAAGTAAAAGTACATAAGTATTAGCAGCAAAATGCAGTTAAAGTATTAAAGTAAAAGTAGTGGTTTGGTCCCTCTGACTGATATTTTATTATATATGACATCATTAGATTATTAATACTGAAGCATCAGTGTGTAAGCAGCATGTTACTGTTGTAGCTGCTGGAGGTGGAGCTAGTTTGAACTACTTTATATACAGTTAGCTAGTTTAGTCCTGTGGTTCCCAACCTAGGGGTCGGGACCCTCCAAAGGGTCACCGGATAAATCTGAGGGGTCGTGAGATGATTAATGGGAGAGGAAAGAAGAAAAAACAAAGTTCTGATACACAAATCTGTTTTCAGTTTTTGGACTTTTTCTCTAATCTTTGATTTTTGCTGAAATATTGGATCGTTTGAACATTTATTGAAATGAAACCATGTGAGGTTTAGAGGGAAAAATCACTATTTGGTGGAGCTGTTAACAACTCATAGACATCTGAAATGTGACCCGACTACACACTGCTTTTTGTAAGACGTCAAAAGCCAAAAAGGTTGGAAACCACTGGTTTCATCTTTAACAATGTGTTGTATTTTAAAAGCTTGTTATATTTTCCATTGTGTCAAATCTCCATCTGAAAAGTAACTAAAGTTGCCAAATAAATGTAGTGGAGTAGAAAGTACAATATTTCCCTCTGAAATGTAGTGGAAGTTTAAAGTAGGATGAAATGGAAATACTCAAGTAAAGTACAAGTATCTCAAAATTGTACTTAAGTACCGTACTTGAGTAAATGTACTTAGTTACTTTCCACCACTGAATGTTGTTGCAGTTCCTACTAGTCGCCTATAGAGGCCAGTAAAGGCCATAATTACATACCGCTCCTTTAATTCCACTGTTATTTGACGTTTTTACTATGAGAGAATACAGAAGGATGTTTTCACTCTCCACCCTGAGGTTATCATTCTATATAAAATATACTAAGGACAGTTATGCAATTCTACACTGAATACTAACAATAAAAAAAAAAAATCAGATGGGGTTCCTCAGGACAAAATCTCATCAAATAAGAACAGAAGGCATGAATACAATCCCAGCAAAAGTTTAGTCATCTGTCAATCGATCACGGGTTGCAATCAGAGGCCTATCGATTTGCGGCTCTGACCCTCTGTGTTCTGCATTGCGATGCTGTGTTGTAGCTTTTAGACGGAGCCCTCCTCAGCCTCAGTGACTTTGTCATCATGGAGGAGAAGCAGGCGGCTGGAACCGAGTGAAGAGGACGAAACGCTGCAACCCGCCGCATCTCATCCGGTTTTTTTTTGTCCGCCTATAATTCTCCAAATCGGTAAGAGAGGGGGAGCGTTCGTTCCTATTTCTGCATGTGTGTTGTTTTGTGTTTGTGTTTTTTTGGGTGCGATCAACGTTACAGGCTGATTATGAATGAGTGTTTGTGCCTTGGGTCGCTAATCAGCCCGGAGACGGGAAATAGCCGCGTTTACCGGATCTATGAGGAATGCATAGGCGCTGCAAACGGGATCTCCGTGTCTGTTTTCGGTTTTATTCGCAACCGAATGGAAACAGAAACGCCACATAATAGCACCGAGGTGTAGCCGAACGGCCGCAGATTACATGCGCGTTAATCCTTCAGCACCGCGGACAGCTCCGGAGAGAAAAAAGGCCCCCAGTTGGATAAAGCAAAAGAGACATGGCAGCGTTACATTAACATCAGCTCTCTGTGGGTAGAATCATAGAGAAATCCCCCCCCCCCCCCTCTCTCTCTCTCTCTCTCACTGTCATTTCATCTTCTTTCCAGGAAAATCACTCCATCCAAAGCGACTGCCGAAGAGACGACGGGAGTGACGGCCGCTCAAGATGAAGCATTTCCTGAGGTAAACAGCCGCCGAGGAGACTCCATCGCTGCGTGGACGCTGTGCTATATTTTGTTTTTCTTATAGTCGTCACAAAATAGGATACAGGTCTTAAAAGATGTAGGAATGCACGTGTCCCCCCCCCCCCCCCCCCCCCCCCCCCCGTGTGCCTTTTGGGTCTACTGTAATGAATAGGGATTTGTCTTTGGATACAGAATACTGTAGCATGTGAATTCCCACTTCTCCCATTTGAAACCCCTCGTCAATCGATGGGTGGTATTGTATGGCCAGTAAGTGGCTGTTGTGGTCTAAATGGATTTGAGTGCAAGAAGAGGCCTCTTAATTATAGAGCACACGTACAAAAGCAAATGCTCCCCATTGGTAGCCTATTATTAGTAACAGTCGTATTATTAGCAGTATTATTAGTTATAAATGGTATTTTCTGTCTATTCTAGTTGTTGCTGTCCTATTCTAATGCTCGCTCTGTATGAAGAGGTTCATTGTGAAATAACTCTATTTGAAAAAACGAACTCCTATTCTGACAAAATCATTGCTGGCATCCAGAGTTGTGACCAAGTCAACTTTGATAAAGTCCCAAGTCAGTCTCAAGTCTTGAGGCACGAGTCTCAAGTCAAGTCCCAAGTCTAAATGTAGAACACCAAGTCAAGTCCAAGTCAAGTCCATGTCATTAATGTCGTCTCAAGTCTAAATGTAGAACAGCAAGTCAAGTCAGAACAAATCAAGAGTCCAGTATTAATTTAATATCTTAAAGAAAACTACATATCTAGGACTTTTCAATGCAATATGGTTTTAATAGGATAAAAACTTGCTAAGAGCATCATGAGTTTGATTTCTATAATCAGTTTCAACTTCAATAAATTCAATCATTCCATACAAATTCAGAAAGCAGAATTGAAATTCAGTCGTCTGCTGGAACAAATCTCCTCACTTTCAATCCGAGTCATTTACACAAACACAAGATCTCAAGTCAAGACTTTAGAAACCTTTTCAAGTCATCAGAGTACAAGTCAGAGTCAAGTCCCAAGTCACCAGAACCCAAGTCAAGTCAAGTCAAGTCTCAAGCCTTCTCTTCATGCATCAAGCCAAGTCTCAAAAATGTGACTTGAGTCTGACTCAAGTCCAAGTCATGTGACTCGAGTCCCCACCTCTGCTGGTATCACTATTCATGTTAAGAGTTCTCTTATTGAGTAATGAATTTCACCTCTACATATTCTCAGCCCTACATTCTCTTAAATGTACACTTACAGGTGCTACATGTAGCATTTTTAAACACCAATATATCATTGTCAAATTAATAGTTCTTCCTTTGTATAATTACCGTAAACAAATGCGAGCACGGTGGAGACGATCGGTCGCCTCTGTCTCACACCGGTGGCATTGTTAGTGTCGGCGTTTCTCAAAATTAAGACTACATTTCCCATAAACCCCCATTGTTTCCAGCCTCCCCTCCCCGCTCCCTGAAGACACTTTCAACATGTCGGACGTGATTTTTTCCCGACCTGATCTGCCGTCGCCAGAAACTCCGAAAGCTTTAGCTCTGTTTGCTCTGGAAGAACAGCGCCCTCTTCCTGTTTGGTGCCGTAAAGCGATCCGGCAGATTTCCCGCCAAATCCGATCCAGTGGCTCACGATGTAAAATACAGTGTAGAGGCCGGTAGAGGCTGCCAATTTTCTCAGCGATGGTCTCATTTGTTTACAGTAATCATACTAATGTCTCAAAATGAATGTGATAATGACTTTTTTTTTTTTTTTTTCAAAACTCTTTTTATTGGTGTTTGTCCACATTGTAAACAGTAGATCCTCAAATCGTTTCAACATGTTTTTTGTAACATACATACAAAAAAAAACAACAAAAAAAACAACATAATGGCATATAAACATTATGTATATGGCAAAAATAGTAGGTACAACCAGGACAGAAGAAATATATGCATACCAAAACACGTTTATAATAAAGTACAATACTCCCCCCCCCCCCCCCCCCCCCCGCAAAAACTAACAACAAACAAAAAACACAGTCTTCATGACGAATTACAAAGTAATTACTGTTAGTGCTACAGATCAGTATCGAGTAAGGAGTAAGATAATAAAGGAAAAATAAGTGATAATGACTTCTTGAGGTTTTTTGGTTTATATCTACCGCTTTTATCCAGAGCGACTCGGAAGGATTTGCAGGTTGGCAGTTCAGTGTCATGTTCAAAGACGCTTTGAGAGAACACATATTGGCGGTGCTGAACCTCAACACGCTGCTGCTTAACATGCCAGTCTCATCCACAGGCCTAGAGAGGGGAACTCACCCTTCAGGACCGCAGTTATGATCACTTTCTTTTTTTATTGACATGGAAGATGCTGCATGCTTTTATCAACTGGGAGACAGTGGCATTTTCATTTAGTTAACTATGACCTTCAGTCGTTTCTCTTCATAAGGCAACAGACCACCGATATAAAAAAAAAAAAAAAAAAATCAATTATATTTTCATTTCATTATCCCCCCTTCAAAGACTGCCTGTCCTCATATAATGTACATCACTTGGACACTTACGCTATGATGATACAGCGTGAGAGAGGTTTATTTCAGCCCTGCAGGGGTTGTTAACTTCTGTTCTGCAGATAGAAAACAGTGGTTAAAGTGACAGGGCAGATGTTGTACAGATGGATTTTTCCACACTTTCATAATAGATGAGGAAAAAGTCAAGCTTCCTGCAGGATAAGAGCTCAGGGTGAACTGGGTTGTGATGGTTTCCCCTCCACTGCCTCCCTGCCTATTGGTGTGAGTCTGCTTGTGAGCATCACCTGCTGTGTGTGTGTGTGTGTGTGTGTGTGTTTTGACGTGTTTTAATGGGACTTTGCAGTGAACCACAGATCCGAGATCAGTTCTAGGTTAGATTGGAGGGATGGTTATAGTGAGGTTATAGAATGGCGTTAGAGTTCTTTTTCTTTCTTTCTTTCTTTCTTTCTTTCTCTCTTTCTTTCTTCTTCTTTCTATCTATCTATCTATCTGTTTTTCAAGGATACTGTGGCTAGTTTTCAGGTGTTTCAGGTGTTTTTTAAGAACACCAAAAGTAAAAAAGTATCTATCTATCTATCTATCTATCTATCTATCTATCTATCTATCTATCTATCTATCTATCTATCTTTTGTTCTCTTTCTTCCTTTCTGTCTTCCTTTCGTCCTCTCTCTCTCTCTGTCTATATTTCTTTCTTTCTTTCTCTCTCTCTTTCTTCCTTCCTCTCTTTCTATATTTCTTTCTTTCTATCTTTCTTTCTTCTTTCCTTCCTTCCATCCTTCCTTTCTTCTTTCCTTTCTCTCTCTCGTTCTTTCTTTCTTCCTTCCTCTCTCTTTCAATATTTCTCTCTTTCTTTCTTCCTTTCGTCCTCTTTCTTCCTCGCTCCCCCCCCCCCTCTCTGTATATATATATACTGTATATATTTCTTCCTTCCCTCCCTTCCTCCCTCCCTCTTATCTGAGGCCTACCTTGTTGTATAGCAGTTAACAGGGAGGCTGTTTCTCTATCTGTCTCTAAGCTCATGCACACACACACACACACACACACACACACACACACAAAGCCTTTCTCCACAGTTGAAGAGACCATCATTCAGTGCAGAGGGAGACCAGTGAGGGCCGGAAAGCGTTTATTCTCCACAGTTTGTTAATGGGTCACTATGCATTTCCCAAGACGCCCACGTCTCCATTTTGTTTCTCCGTGTCACCTGTAAAAATAGCACACTTTGATCTGTTGCAAATCTCCCCTGGTAGGAAAGAACTAAAATACATTTTACTGACTTCCTTCTCTTTCTTTCTCCCTCCCCCTTCCTCCTCCTCTCTTCTTATTCTCTCTCTATCTCTACAGCGATACTCTCTATCTACAGTGACTAGGAAAACTATTCACCCCGTTGACTTTTTGTCTTGTGCTACAAAATTTGATCAAAATGCATTTATGTGGGATTTTTTGGTCTAAAATCCTATACTACTATTACCTCAAGATGAAGAAAAAAATATATATTATTAAATGTTTTTACCCATGAAGCAAAAAGCATTTCCACTACAGAATTCTGCATGAATTTTAGACCAAAAATCCCAAATATGTGTTTCAAACTAATTTTGTAGCAAAAGAAAATGTGCAAAAAAAATCTATGTATCTATGTATATCTAAGTGTATCTATCCATCTATCTATCTAACTATCCATCTATCTATCTATCTATTACCCCTCCCCCCCCGTCTTTTTCTCTCCAGAGTTGTGACCCATTTCTTTGTGTTCCTGTACTGTAAATGTCTGTGGCGAGGACTGAAGTTTGTGGTCAGGAAGTTTACGGGACGCTGTGAGCTGCAGCGAATCTGCTACAACAACAAGCACGGGGCCCGCAGGACCCTCAAGATCGGTAGGCTCATACACTGCCTGTATAGGTTTTCATTATGTTATGTAGGTCTTTGTTGTGCAAAGCAACTAAAAGCATCAAGCAGAACGAATCAATTGGTCAAAATAATGTTACACTGATATGTTATTCGGATATTGTCATTCCGACATTATTGTTATTATCCTGGATTTCAGTGGAGGGTTTTAGTGTCCCATGATGGTCTAAATGGTTTCAGAGGTTTTTCCACCCTGACAAGATTAAAATTCTGGGGGAAATATTGTTTTTTTTTGTCATAAAAATGGTCAAAGGTTAAAGATATTTAATATCAGCTATTGGTAGCTTCAATCTAAAAATATTGGCATGTGTATCAGAAACCTATATCAGTCAATCGGCCTAACATCCACCATTTGAAAAATTGACATACTTTTAGAAATTCATTGCTGGTATGATTTTGATGTAAGTTGCATTTTACTTTACTCATCTTGAAACCTTTGCTTACACTTTAATTGTGGTTATGGAGCATAATCCTTATTAATATTTTGAAAATGATTTAGTTTCATGTATAATCATTCAATCAGTATTTATTATTATTATGTTATGTAGTTCTTTGTTGTGCAAAGCAACTAAGTGTCAAGCAGAACGAATCAATTGGTCAAAATAGTGTTACACTGATATGTTATTCTGATATTGTCCTTTTACATTATTGTTATTAGCCTGGATTTCAGTGGAGAGTTTTAGTGTCCCATGGTCTAAATGCTGTTTCAGAGGTTTTTCCACCCTGATAAGAATACAATTCTTTGGGAAACACTGAGTACTTGTATTTTTTGAAACTTTTTAGTATGAAAATTGTCAAATTTAAAGCTTCCGACAGTTTGAATACAAAATATCTGCATCGGATCAGCCTTCAAAACGTAAAAATATACATTTTGAAAGCTACTAAATTGCAATTTCTTTCATTTGACTTTATCTAGTTGTGTTCCACTGTAAAAATAGCCTCACACTGTGCAACTCTTTTCTTCCAGAGTCGTCTCTCAGGTACTCCAGGAATGAGGTAAGGATCTCTGAATCTATCAGATCATTTAACCCCACTGGCATCTGTCTAGCTGCAATCTGTTTACAGGTGTGTGTCCTCCTCACTCTCCCTCTCCCTTTGTCTCTTGCTTATTCCCCCTTCCATCTTTTCTCCTCCTCTCTTTTTCTCTCCCTTTGTCCCGCTCCCTCTTCTGTCTTTTCTCCTCTTCCCCTCCCCCAGCTGCTGCAGTCTGCCCTCAGCGTCCATCCGGACAAAGTGGAGAAGACCATTGACAACATCATGGCCCTGAAGAAGATCAACCCTGACACCAACCCACAGTGAGACGCTGCATTACATATCGCATTACTATGTTACTGCGTCACATATGTTACAGTAGAACAGTTTTAAGCTCGTAGCGTAAACTGGTTGTGGGACGAGGACCTTAAGACAGGCAGGCTAACAATAGGAGACTCCTCCAGCCTGACCCCTTCCACTCCCCCGTCTGTCCCCAGGCTGAGCATCTCTCTCCAGGCCAGCCTGTTTCAGATTGTGGGCTACAGGAGCCTGGTGGCCGAGGTGGAGAAGCTGCGCAGGGAGCCGTACGACTGTGAAAACCCCGACCACGAGGACATGCTGATGAAGGTACAGTAACAACAACAACAACAACAACAACAACAATAATACTTTTTGTAGAGCTCCAATGCCAACAGCCTGCTCAGCTTTGGTCTTCAGCCTAGACTTTGACTCATGGGTGGTTAAAAGGTCTATGTTATATCTTGGAGCCAGACTTAACCACGCTTTAAAAGGGATCTGTCTTATCTTATATCTGTCTTAAATCTTATAATATCAGTAAAATGAATAAAATCCAAAATTTAATAGGTAACTGGTGAAGAGATGGCAGATCTGGAGTGATGTGATTTGCTGTTTGTAGCAGTGAAAATCAGAGTTTTGCATTTTGAACAAGCTGGACTGATGAAAGACTTTTGGTAGATGCCAGAATAAAGAGAGTTACAGTAGTCTAAACACGAGGAGATACAAACATGAATGACTTTCTACGGATTACAGAATTATAAAAATTACTTAATTGTGGAAATGGTTCCCTTTGTTACCTGTTCATCAATGCTAAAGTTAGTACCAAAACTGATGTTAATACCAAAAATGTACCAAAAATGATGATGACGCATGCAACCTCGCTCATTGTTTACAAGTTCATGCAATTGTTGAAGGAGCAAGTGTGTGTGTGTGTGTGTGTGTGTGTGTGTGTGTTACAGCTATGGAAGGAGCTGCGTCCTGACACACCTCTCACCGGCCGCATCTCCAAACAGTGGTGTGAGATCGGTTTCCAAGGCAGCGATCCCAAGACTGATTTCAGAGGCATGGGCCTGCTGGGCCTGCACAACCTGCTGTAAGTGTGTGTGTGTGTGTGTGTGTGACTGTATGATAGAGAGATCCGTAAACCGAGGCAGAATGATGAAATGCTGAAAAATGTTCAGTCTGACAGCTGCGTGATGCAATGGTAAAGTCTGTGCTCTGGAAGTCCTTTCCTTGAGGTTTGTATCTTTCTGCAGGTATTTTGCAGAACATGACAAGGCCACCGCTCTACAGGTGCTCCACGACTCCCTGCAACCTAAGCACAAGTATGTCAACCCCCTTCTATAGTTTTACCAGACCCATGCATTAAAGGAATACACAAGTTTTTGGTACATTGTCCTTTTGGTCAATTTATCTGTTAAGTGATGAGAACATAGACACCAAAATCATACATGTGTCCTGGGTACATCATTGGCTCTGGTGCTCCATGATAACACTTTCGCATACACTATGTTGAGTGATAGCTAGTAGACTCCATGCTAACATTTTAGCATAGCCTACACCATGTTGAGTGATAGTAGGCTTCATACTAACACTTTAGCATAGCCTATGTTGAGTGATAGTAGGCTTCATGCTAACACTTTAGCATAGTCTACACTATGTTGAGTGATAGTAGACTAACACTTTAGCACAGCCTACACTATGTTAGCCTTCGTGCTAACATTCTAGCATACACTATGTTGAGCTAACTATAGCATACACTATGTTGAGTGATAGTAGGCTCCATGCTAACACTTTAGCATACACTATGTTGAGTGAGTAGGCTCCATGCTAACACTTTAGCATACACTATGTTGAGTGAGTAGGCTCCATGCTAACACTTTAGCATACACTATGTTGAGTGAGTAGGCTCCATGCTAACACTTTAGCATACACTATGTTGAGTGATAGTAGGCTCCATATGAACACTTTAACAATACACTATGTTGAGTGATAGTTGGCTCCATGCTAACACTTTAGCATACACTATGTTGAGTGAGTAGGCTCCATGCTAACACTTTAGCATACACTATGTTGAGTGATAGTAGGCTCCATATGAACACTTTAACAATACACTATGTTGAGTGATAGTTGGCTCCATGCTAACACTTTAGCATACACTATATTGAGTGATAGTAGGCCACTAGCATTATCTCAAAATTGAGAGAATGAGAACTAGGAATTACTTTCCCTGTTTCCATAGATTGTGTACAGCTAAAAATCACTGCACAATAAAAGATTATGTGATTGCTCATCTGAAATAGTTCCAACAACAACCTTGGCTACATCAGCTATACTGAGTTGATGATATTGCATTTGTTATATTTATGAATCTACAGGCCATATAATAAAAAGCATTAACAACTTTTTATTACTAAAACAGTCTTCTTACTTTGGATAATGGCAGGCCTACTATCAGTCAACATAGTGTATGCTAAAGGTCTGGAGCCAACGATCTACCGGGGACACATGTATGATTTTGATGTCTTTGTTCTCATCACTTAACAGGCAAATTGACCAACGGGACAATCTCCCCAAAACTTGCTGTATCCCTTTAACACTAACTAAACTGCACTATACCACTCATAGCTCTGCATTGACCATATTCTGCTTGATCGCGTTCATTCTTACTGCTTAATGTCATTCACTGTGTCGTCTTTGATGGTCTGCTGTGACGAAGCAAGCGCTCACTTGTATTGTTTGGCATCGGCATCTCAGTGAGCTGTCTCATTTCACAAATGAACACTATTCTTCTTTTTTTCCCCCCTTCCATCTCCATTTTGCCCATGCTTCCTTCTTTCTCACACGCACTGTAGGAGCACACACAGAAAGCCAAGGTACTTGATTTCACTTTCATTCACAAGTTTTGTGCTGAATTCATAGCTTTCTCTTATGCTTTGATGTTTCACACACTGTTGTTTCATGCATTTAAAGCTGCGCTAGGCAATGTTTTCATGTATAAATCCCATCTCATCAGCCTAAATCACAAAGTGGGGCAGCAACAGAGAAGAGCGTCCCATCTCCACTAATAGAGACTCCATGGATTCATCCTATTTGGACAAATTAAATTCTGGTGTTGGAATGGTCACTGGTGGGAAATCTGTTTTTTTGGACCACTGGAACACACATTGTAATTACAATCTACCAGCTGAAAATTTCAGTCTTCTCACTTTGAATGGAACGCAGCATAAGAAGAAGAAAACATAACAAAACATAACCTTACATGATTTCTGGGTAATGAAATCCTCCAAATTCAAACCGTTACTACCATCTGGAGCCGCCAACTAAGTTGTGTAGTGCAGCTTTAATGCAAAAACATTTCATAATCACATACTGTATAAACAAACACGTCTAAAATATATCAATTGTGGTACATGGCTATTACAAGTACAAGGACACTCCTTGAGATTTTCCAGTAGGTTTTGTGTGCACAAGGTCCACATTACGATGCTCTCAGTGTCGCTTCATTTGTAGACGGTACATGACTGAACTATGTGTCCTTCACAGTGAGATGAGCAAATCCGAATGGGAACAGAAGAGCGTAGACAAAGCTATCGGGTAAGTGTCTGCGCACACAGGCGTGCACGTGTGTGTGTGTGTGTGTGCGAGGTGGGGGGGGGATCATAGCGGTGGTGTATTATGGCAGATCTGGGCTACCGCTGCTGGAGCTGTCTGGAGGTTTGGCCCCAATAGAGGGCAGTTTCAGCAGTGGAGGAGCTCGGTGACGTGGGTTTCCAGGCAGTGTGTTTGTGTGTAAGTGTGAGACAGTGTGTATGTAAGCGATAGAGGGGGGGGAATGTGTGTGTTTGAGTTTCCATGCCTGTGCCTAAAATGGCAGGAGGTGTTTCACTACTGTGCACGCCGCTGAGCAGCAAGCTACTGCTCCGCCTTCTGCCTTCAGTCTGCATTAGTTCTGATAAGCGCTAAGGGCTGACTCGAACAACACACACACACACACACACACACACACACACACAAAAGCTCACACAGTCACATACACACATGCATGGACACACATAAGCGTTTCAGTTACAGCAAAAAGAATCCAGCTTAATTCATCATTTAGTCTGGTATTGAGTCGTAAAATCGTATTTTTCTTAAGAAAAATGAAAAAAAAAAACCCAAAAAACATCCAGGGTGAAGGTAATGTAATTTGTTTCCAATGCAAATCAGCTTGTTTCAAGAATGTTCGAGTGACATCATATCAATACTAGAGTGTGATCCAACCAAATGATCTTGGTTTTCTCAAACAGGGATGAATTTTCACCCTGCCATAATATCATATTGTGAAAATTGTGTGCTTGTTTGGCCAACTCCCAGGTTGAAATGCTACCATGTGGGTTAACAGAGCAACATCATACCAAACTCATCGTTATTCACATAAAATGCAGTAGAAATGAGGCAACTAAAATCTGTCAAGGTTAAATGAATCCTTTCTACAGAGATATAGCACGTTATTTCCACTGACTGTCACTGTAGCTCTTTAGCACCCATCCATAACCCCACTAGCACCCTTTAGTATAGCTTCTGACTGAAACCCTCAGAAAACAGGCTTCTACACACTTAAATCTGTTATTTCCATTGTCTCCCATCCAGCTATTCTTTTGCCATCGTGGGCATCAACATCACAGACCTGGCCTACTCTCTGCTGGTGAGCGGAGCTCTGAAGACCCACCTGTACAACGTGGCCCCGGAGATGCCCAGCCTGCTGCACTTCCAGCAAACCTTCTGTGAGTTGATATGCATGAGGAGTTTCACTGCTAAATAAGCTGTCCACTAGGGTTAGACTGATTGTGTTCTTATATTAAAAATGAGATCTTGTCAATCTCTGATATGATGGATATGATGCAGTTGGATTGATTACATACTTATTGAAATTAATACTACTAATACTACTCTGGTTGTCAATGGGAGGCCCTTAACCTAAATTGATTATAATATGGAATTTTTATCAGATTCCACACAAGTATGCATGAATATTTAGTATTATTATTATTATTAGCAATAGTAGTAGTGGTAGTAGTAGTAGTAGTAGTAGTAGTTACATTAGTATTAGTATTGTTATTATTCTGGGTTTCAATGGAGTTTTAGTGTCCCATGGTCTAAATGCCGTTTCAGAGGCTTTTCCACCCTGACAAGAATGCAATTCAGGGTTAAACACTGAATACTTTACTTTTTTTGGCATAAAAATGGTCAAATATAAAGATATTTAATATCGACACAATATCAGCTATTGGCAGCTTCAATCTAAACATATTGGCATGTGTATCAAAAACATATATATCAGTCAGTCAGTCTATCATCCACCATTTGAAAAACACATGCTTTTAGAAAGTCACTGCTGGTATGATTTTGCTGTAGGTCACATTTTACTTCACTATCACAGTTATGAGTCATCTTGAAACCTTTGCTTGCAAATTAGTTCTATTTTTGAGGATAGAATCATCTGTAGTTTTTGAAATATTGACTAGAAAATTGAAGGTAGCAACATTTTTCCAAAACTGATATACTGTATACTGCAGCGTTTTGCAATGAAACTCTTCTTACAGAATGGAAAGAAGGGGCGGATGTAGTATAAATGAAAATGATTTGTGGTTATGGAACTTAATCCTAATTAATATTTTGAAAATGACTCAGTCTCATGCATATTCATTCAATCCATATTGATAGACATTTAGAAGCTAAAACAGGTCTTCCTTTCCTCCACCGCAGGTTACCTGATGCAGGAGTTCCACCGTTTCTGGATCGAGGAGGATCCAAGTGACATCATGGAGTTCAACCGGGTTCGCTCCAAGTTCCACCGGAGGATCCTCCGCCAACTGAAAAACCCCGACATGGCGCTGTGCCCCCACTTCTCCGCCTCCGACCTCCACCTGGTCAACCTCTAAACATGACCCCTGACCTATGACCTCCCCCCCCCCCCCCCCCCCACCCCCCACCCCAATCCACAACCCAGTAGAGGTCTCCCCTAGATGTCTGGTAGGCAGAATACTTGTCAGAAATCAGAATACCCTTTGGTTCCACTCAAACAGGAGGATCCTCAAGACGTCTTAGGGAGTTCCTCTTCCTCCTCTGCTGAACCCACCTCCTCCCAGCTAACGTCATGTCACGTCACTGCCAACAGCTCACTCAGCCAACACACACACACACACACACACACACACACACACACACACTGCCTCTACGCCCTCACAGCACCGTTAGACCACCAGCATCAGAGATGACCATAGCGATTGTAGCTGTGCATGTGGAGGCTGCACCACACCATCACCGACTCATTGTTAGCAGTTGCTTTAACGGTTCATGACATGATTGTACCACAGCCTTGACTCGACAGTCATGTATCCTTTTTCTTATTCTTCTAACGCACCAAATGCTTTGCTTTCTCAGCTGAATAATCCCCCTTTTGAATGCGACTTGCGATCGATCACCAGTTTAGAATATTTTGGCGATCGGGCCGGAGCCAGTGTGAAGGCAAAAGCTTTGAAAACAAGTTTTTGTATTAAAAAAAAAATGGAGAAGAGCGATGTGAAAGTTATGTAGGTCTAACTGACCTGCCGAAATGTGAAAGAAATGTTGCTGATATTAATTCAACCAAATGTTATCCAACAAGACAGGGCCGATTTATCTAATGGTTTTGTTCTGTATTAGTTAATTACTATAGATTGTACTGTATTTTTTATGTCTGCATGACAAGAACACTTAAGACTTCTCCTTGCCAAAATATCGAATGTGGAGAACTCACAATCACAGCAGCAGTTTGTTTCTTGTGAGCTCAAATTAACGTTTTGTCAACCTGCAAAATGATGTTCAAATGAGTGTGTAAAAAAAATTGCATGGGCAGCATTGTTCCCTGATTGGATACTTTAAAAAACAGGTAAAATCAAGTTCTCCAACTAATTAGGCAACCATGTCAAATTTTTACTGGTTAACAAAATGCTTTCACATACAGTATTTTGCATCTATTTCACTTTTTTACACATTCACAAAAGTCGACGTACAAGTTCTAAAATATTTTCCGGACATCATTTTACAGGTTTCCAAAAGTTTTTGCCTTTGAGTTAACCCCAGAGATTCTTTTATGAATGTTCCGTCATATTCATGATTGTTTGATGTGCATTTTCTCTTTTGATTCATTGAATGTGACACTGTTAACCACTGTTTTATCAGCCAAAGCAATAATTTACATTCATTCCAGTGCACATTTCTTAAAATGTATTTATTTGCACCGTGCGTGCCTATGTATTTGTTTTGCTTGTTTAATAGCCTCTGACTCAGAGTTGAAACATTAGTAGGATTACTGTAAACAAATGAGGCCGTCACTGGGAGAGACTGGCAGCCTCTACACTGCATTTTACAGTGTGAGCCACTGGGTCAGATTTGGCGGGAAATCTGCTGGATTGCTTTACGGCACAAAACAGGAAGAGGGCGCTGTTCTTCCAGAGCAAACAGAGCTAAAGCTTTCAGAGTTTCTCAAAATGGCAGATGGTGGAAGGAGTGAAAGGCCGATGGAAAAATCACGTCCAACATGTAAAGCAAGAGAGAAAATCTTTGACCTTGCAAAAGGAAGCAATGTGGATTGTGAGAAATGTGGTCTTAATCTTGAGAAACACTAGCACTAGTGTGAGATAGAGGCTACCAATCGTCTCAACCATGATTTTATTTGTTTACATTAATTATACCAAGGTATCGCAGTTAATTTGACAGTGATGGATTGATTTACAAAACGCTTCACATAGCACCTATAAGAATTCATGTTCTCTCTTCCAAAGGCAGCATTCGGAGAACTAAGACGCTTAAATCTAGAGCTGCTCCACAGATAATGAATTAGGAAAGACAGTAAAAGTGACTCGATAGAGACGTTCTCGCGTTTATCTGCTTCAGAACTGCAAACACTGCTAGAGGATAATGCGTATTTGGGTGTAAAAAGCCAGAAAATCAGTCTCCCATTCATTGTCTTTGGAGCCGCAGTTTGGCTATTATCTCAGCTCTGAATCACACCTCGAAGTTTTTCACTGAATGACAAATCGACGAAAGCCCACATCTGACACACCTGAACACAAAGCCTCCGTACTTATTTGCAGCGATGTCGGTTTTCTTGGGGACGGCCCATTGTTCCGACGGCCCATTATTCCGAAACCCCAATAGTCCGGAAAATGTCCACCCAATCGGACCGAAAGCATGTTTGTCCGACAGCCCGTTATCCCGGAGGTGGTTGGGTTGAGGCATGAGGTCACTGAGGTTAGGGTTAGAGCAAGCTTACGGTCAAGGCTGTCAGAAGCCACGGTTGTGGATGGAGCCAGGCATGGAGTTTTCGGACTATTGGGGTTTCGGAATAACGGGCCGTCGGAACAATGGCACGGCACCGTTTTCTTTAACATGCGAACGTTGTGTTTAGAACCATTGGCGCTCGGTCAATGGTCGACGCTGACAGCTTTGACAAAACTTTGTCACCGCGCACCTCGAAATGTACGATATCATTTGAACGCCGCGCTTGCACCGTCGATTGTGTTGGCCTAGTATTTAATATCTTTGTTACATTTAAGTGAATGTCAAAGCTTTCTGTCAGTATTATGCAGCCGTTTACTTCAGTGAATGTCAGTGCCGGTTTCATCTCTCGCCGTTTTGTTTCGCTTCGCTATCGTCAGCAGTTGCGCTATTGTGAAAAAATCCTGTTTCCTTTATGGTAACGAAACAGTCATTTGTGTTATTGGAGTATACGGGGCCGATATGTCCCACGATGATGTAGATGAAGTTAGATACACGCTGCTGTACATACTGCTTTGAAACTGCTTATGAGACCAGAATCTGCATGGTAATATTCACATTGTCACCGCTGTGGCATCCTGTACTCTACTGTAAAGCCTAGGGCAAAAGGAGACACCCTCTAGAAATGATACAGTCTTACGCTTCATTTGTCTGTGCTGTACTTTTTGAGACCACAATAAAAGCTAAATGTCAATTAATGTTATAGTTGCCTGAGCCTCCGTCCTTTTCCTTGGATTTTCTGCAGTTTGATGCAGTTTGAGTTTCTATAGGTGGCGCTCTTTTCTTTGTCTGTTCAGCCATGGCTGCTAGCGCTGCTCATGCTACCTACCCAGTTCTTCTTCTGTTGATTCCAAACAAACTGGAAACGTAAAACGCATCACTTCCTATGAGCCACAGGAGTTTACCCAGGAAAGAGCTACCAGACGCCGGGTGTTTAGAACAGACAATGTAAAAGCTTTCATGAACTGAATATAGGTTGATCACTATTGTGTTAAATCAAATGGTAATAGACAGTAGCAAAACAGACATAGAGGATTTTAGCCCTTCCCATAATGCTTTGCTTTACCAGTTGTTCTGGTCAATACACTGCCTGCTAACTGCCGTTCAGTCATACTGAAGAGAGTGTAAAACTGTTGGTGTAACTTAATAAAGTGACTATAAACAACTAATTCAGTGTTAATATTACTTGCATTGGACATTTCCAACTCATCAGTGGAACACCAAGTACTGTTAATGAAGAAGATCAGCCGAGACAAGCTTATTTTGGATTAGGCTACTTGAGATAGTTGGTCACAGTTAGCTAGGTTAGCTAGGGAGCTAGCCAACGTTAGTTATCTGTATTTTAATATAATTGCTACAGTGTATCTTATGCTGATATATTTGGCCGTACAACAACGGGTTATCTTAGGTAACGTTATTGATTCTGATTTGACCCAAAGTTGTTAACGGACTAATCGGTAATAGTAACTCTGTAATTTGCCAGTTTTGTCAAGTTGACAGCCACTAAGTCTTTAGGAAGATGGCAGTGACAGTCTTCTTTGAGTGTCTCACAGTGTTCTTACCACAGGAATGGATTGCAAACCTAATTTCCAGTACTACAAAACAATACATTTCATATATACTTCAGAGTATGTTTAGAGATATTTCAAAACCTACAAAAAATTGCCAAAAAATGTAAGTTGCACATGCAGATGACACCCATTTGAAATATATGTTGGACACTGGAAATACATTTTCCTGCTGTGTGCTCTTCATATAGCCGCAAGAATACCCAAAATATATTTTGGCCACTCAATGACTGTCATGTACAATATGTGTACAATTCGGCAATTTGGGTATCATAGAAAATTCTCACTTTCCCATTTAATGCTTTCTTGGACGTTAATGTGCACTGAAGTCGAAATGATGATGTTTCCGACAGCATTTGAATGCAGCATTATTCCTCTAACCCATATTTCCTACACTGCTATCTATTTTATTTCATATAAGCACCAGAGGGCAGTAAGCTCACACACAATGTGAGGAGGCAGGCTCTGACATGTCCTTCTATAGCTGTAACTGCAGGTCCAGCAAACAGGAACATGTGTATTATGTATTTATGTAGAGTGACATGTACTGTCTAATGGCCATAGTATATTTTTCATTCTCTCTATGCACTGTGTGTGAGGTTAGTTTTACTCTATATTCAGGCTATATAAATCCATCCTGATATTTGTCTTTTTATATGCACAAGCTGACATGACTGAACTATCTTATTATGGCCAGTACTGCTGTTCTGAACCTTTATCTTTGCTTTCTGTTTTAATTATAAATGCTCATTGGAACCAAGTGCTCAACTGGTTTGCACTACAGTTCGCAATTATCCATAACATTGAACAATAAGTCCTGTAATATGGTGAGTCCATCATGAATAATTATAGATTCCTTAATTATATAAAGCATACCATCTTCATCTGTTTCCCCTGGACTGTTTTGTTTACAGACATTGGCTACTACTGACTACAGGTAATAGTCTGCATTAAATAGGCATATTTTTCTTAAATATAAATTTGCATATACTGATATATAGTACAATCAATATTTAACCAGACAGTGGTCACTGCAAGCATTTACTCACACAAAACCATGTAGGTGAGTTAAAGACAGTTAAACACCATGAGTTGATGAGAGAGTGTTTTGATATATGATGCATGTTATGAATGTTCCCTCCAGTATAGATAGAACTGCTTTGAATAAAAACAGTATCACATGCAGTAAGGTCTACAGCATTATTATTCATTATGAAAACCTTATCTGAAGAGACAGGAGGTTCCTCCATTTCATTATCGACTCTACATTTCTATAATGTAATGACTACAATAAATACTCTATACTATATTTAATGCATGTTTATTTGAGAACAGAAAATATATCATGCTGTTCTCCTTCAACAGTCCAAGTCAAAGTCTTTCTGGAAGGTTTATTGTTAGAGTCCTGAATAGTACAGCAGATAAGCAAAAAAATCTTCAAATCTGGAAAGAAGCACCAAAATTTGGTCATTCATTTGGTCATTCTTTTGAAAAATCCCATTAGCCAGGTAAATTTAAAAATGGCTGCCATTTTTAAAGATGGCTTTTACCATAGAATTTCATTGTCCGGGCCGATTTTGATGATTCTGGTGTCGAATGACAGGTTTTTAACAGAAATCCTTTTTATATCTCCTTCTGCCATTTACTCTGAATATTTTTAAAAGTAAAATATGCATAAACACAACATTATTTCAGCAAAACTTTTATTAGAAATGATGTACAAAAATTGTCTTTTTTTTTTTTCGAGGAAAAAGATCATGTTCATCACATGATCTTTTGGTTACTATTGTACATAGCATTTGTACCGCGTAGCATAACACATACAAAATGTAAAATACAGTCATGTATAATCTGAACACTTTAGGATCAATGTATATTTTTCACATTGAAGACATCTGTAACCTGAACAACCTGAACATTCCAGGATCAACAGTTCTGTACATGTTAATACATGTACATGTAAATGTACATGTATAATCAACTAACCTATGCTCTGGGTTGAAACGGAGCCTAATCTTCACATCTACAGCTACACAGTGCTGTGCAAACAAGACAAAGCTGTAGCATTTGCACCTTCCATGGCATTCAAATTTGCATCCACACTTGGTCAGTTGTTGGCAACTCTCTGCAATAGGGGGGAGATCAGTCCTCAAGATATGCCACAGATCACCTTTCTTGATCCATTCCCAGTCGGCAGGACTTTGTGCTTCTGGTTGACAAAGTATTGATTGACCCCATATGCATCCTGCCTGGTAGGAGTAGAGCAGCTCAAGTAGGAGGGATGGCTTCGTATGGCCTCTGCTTCCGAGCAAACATGTCCAGCCTTGCATCATCAACTGTCATACATCATGACCACAAAGTTTTCCAAGATCTTCATGTTGGCATCATCTATTGTTGGTAGATACTGGCTGAGTTTGCTGAAAACTTCAGAAGACTCGTCACAAACATCCCAGGTCTGCCATGCAGTCTTCTTGCCTTTACCACGGAAGGCTGACACAACATCGCAGCCAGTGAAGGCATGGAAGAAGAGAATTCCTTTGCTCTTCTGCAATCCAATAGACAAAAAGAGTTCATGGATGGGAATCCATCTCAGGCTCGGGCCTTGGCCAAAGGCAATCCATAGTTGCTGAAGACCAATCTCTTGAAGGGTTGGCAGAACACTGACCACTATGACGAGAACATCAGTGTCGTTGGCTTTGATGAGGACGCTTTTGAGGCCCTCCTCTACTGCCTGCCTGGCATGCACAAATATTCGAGTGTCAGCTTCCTCATGACTACAGGGAGCCATTTTAGCCAGGCTTATCGGGTGATTGCTGGCAGCACCTTCTTCTTTGGTCACAATGATCATGTTTGTGGCAGACATCTGGGCTATCTTGTCAGCCAAGAAGTTGAAGATCTCAGTTTTGTTGTTGCGTCGTTCCTTTTAAGTGTTTCCTCTATGCCATTACCCTCATCCAGTCTTGTTGGGTCAAGAACAATTGGGAGTTCATTGATGGCTTGAAAGAGAGGAACATTGGTGGCAATCATGGTATAGCCATTATGTTTACTTGGATAATGTACTGGTGGTGATTCCTTTGTCTCCTTTTGACAGAGGCAACATTTGCTCCAGTCAGTTTGCCATGTAGATGGCACTGGAACTGCATTGGCATTGGCCATCTTGTTGAACAGTACACTATAGCTGACAATTAGAATATGCTGTAGGTATAGAAATCTTCTGCAGATGGATTGCAGTGCAGCCCTAAAGCTTCTACCACCTACACCATGCGTCTTAGCAGCCCAGAGCTCAGTAAGCAGATTATTTTCTTTCAATGGCTGAAATATGGTAGAAGGAAGCTTCTTAGCCTCTCCAGAGTTATAAATCTGCCTTCTCTGTGGTCAAAAATGTATGGTTTGATAGCAAGACCATTCATATTGGACAAAGTTGCCCCTAAAATAGTATTTCTGGGCCAGAAATGGTGGCCATCTTGGAAAAGTGGTAGCCATCTTGATTTTTGCGTGGCTAATGGGTTTTATCAAAAGAACAATCCCCAAGGAGGATTTGTGCCAATTTTGGTGTGTCTTTCCACTTGTGAAAGATTTTCCTGCAAAAATGCAATTAGCTGCTACACTAGAAGGCAAGGGGTTGAGGCTGACCCTAGGCTGGAACACATGATCTTTCTCCTCTTTGCAGGCATGCCTTCCTCTGGCCCTTCCTTCTGTTTGTTCTTTTCTCCGGCCTTCCGTTCCTTCAGGACACGGCTGGAGCTGGACTTTCCTCCATTGAATGGTGATATGAGGAAGGCTGGGTTCACTGGTGGGATGATGGAGGACTGGGAAAGAGGCTGACAATCTACGTCCTCAACATCATTGTTGAATGAGGGCAGCCATTCCATGTCTGATGGATGGTTCAGTCAGTTCTCTCTCTGGAGACTGTTCCAGCGCCTCTTCCTGGAAGGTTTATTGTCAGAGTCCTGAAGGCAGGGGGTTGAGGCTGACCCCAGACTGGATTACATGATCTTTCTCCTCTTTGCAGGCATGCCTTCCTCTGGCCCTTCCCTCTGTTTGCTTTTTTCTCCGGCCTTCCGTTCCTTCAGGGCACAGCTGGAGCTGGACTTTCCTCCATTGAATGGTGATATGAGGAAGGCTGGGTTCACTGGTGGGATGATGGAGGACTGGGAAAGAGGCAGCCATTCCATGTCTTCAACATCATCGTTGAAAGAGGGCAGCCATTCCATGTCCTCAACATCATCGTTGAAAGAGGGCAGCCATTCCATGTCCTCAACATCATCGTTGAAAGAGGGCAGCCATTCCATGTCCTCAACATCATCGTTGAAAGAGGGCAGCCATTCCATATCCTCAACAGCATCCATCTTGACCACAGGAGTCCTCAGAGACATCAGCTGCGGGTAAGTCGTTGAAAATCAGAAGAGTTTAAGGCTCTGGATTTGAAAGTTCTCTGGATATCTTGAAGGTGTCGTCTTGTTCTCAGTTGACCGTCAGAAGTTCAGATCAGAAATGACACTCAGACTCACAGCTGCTGTATATATTCTGGAGCTCTGGAGTTCTAAAGTGTGACCACATAATGCTTCATTGGTGTAATGTATGCAGTTCAGTTCTATCAGCGTGATGTCACAAAAACAAAGACTGACTTCTGACATTGGTAGAGTTAGGCATCTGTGCTACAGTTTTAAAGCATGTGTCAAACTATTCTATTTTAAAATAGAATGCTACCACTGACTTAACACATTCAACACTCAATATTTTATCTGAAATTGTACATTTGCATGGCAGACGACAGTGTGGTTGCAGCTGTAGAGGGAACTGAAGTCAGTATCCATCTTTATCATGACTGTAACCTCTGTACCTGTGCCTCACTTCCATTTTAAAGCCACAGCAAGGTCATGTTTCGGCCGAACTGAATTGACTGACCACATTTTTGTGATTTTGAGACACAGTTAACGAGTGCAACCGCCAACCATTTTGGGTTTAGTTTATTTTGGTCAAATTTAGCAGCTCATCCAAAGCTAGCAGATGCCCAGTGTCCATACAGTGAAGTGTTGCTGTGTTTGTCTGGCATCCACAGTAACTCAGTGAAAACATTTCAGCACCACGGTCAGCTCCAGCTCCCATGGACAGATGAAACTCCCACTGAGTTGGAGCTCGCTCTGTCTGTCTGCATGGAGAAGCCAACTCAAAATATCAAACTTCAAACTAAAAGATAGAGATGAGCTTACTCAGCAACTCCACCATGACAGCTACCTGTGTGTCATGAGCCTGTGACTCGTTTAGCTCCTAAACTCTTGGTGTTCTTGTTGTGAGTTTATCTCACCATGCGATTCAATAGGTGATATTGGGGTTCATAATTCAATATAACCATGATATGATGTAATAAATAAAAGTTCAATGACAACAAAGTCTGACTGTGTAGAATTATGTTTATTTCTGAGCCACAAATCTTTCTAGCGATGGCATTGGCTTGCTAGAATGTAAACAACAATTAAAAAATATCATTACAAAGTGACAATAATATAATTTGGATGGAGAGCTTGTGAAACTGTGATGGTCAAGTGTCTCATTTGTGATTACTACAGCAGAATAACATGGAGCTGATATCACAATTCATTTTTCTGCCCCACGATACGTATCGTCACATTTTTGTATTGCGATATATTGAATTTTGATATATTCAATACTCAGTTCAAAGTTTCCCAGTATGTAATTTTTGGGTAAAAGGCATGTTCTCAGAGGGTGTGAGAAAAGATGAAACGTTATTGATCTGTATTGATTGTAATAGGATACAGCCAGGAGGGAAAAGGAAATAGAATATAAGCACGCAAAAATAATATAAATGAGGCAATAAAAAACAAGAGAATAGAGAGAAGTAAAACAGTAAGAATAGTGAAAATAATAAAACCATAAACACAAAGCAATAAAGTAGAATATGAACAATTGTGGGGTTATATATGAACATATTCAGCTGACAATTCCAACAAATGTATAAGTAGACTATGAGTGGGAAATATGGGAAAGATATGGATTACTTACAGCTGTTACTTACAAATGTTACTAACAGTCTTGATGGACTAATAGATATCAAATATGTGCTCTATATAAATCTAAGTAAATATAACTTGTTAATCTTGCGCCAAGGAAAAAATAAGCTTTTTGAAACTTTGTTTGTTCCATTATTAGGATTATTATTGTCAAGTTGCTAAATAATAAGAGCAAAAGATGTCGGGTCAAAATCTTGTAACTACAATTTGGATGATTTTAACTTCAGTTGAAGGATTACATGCTCCGCTATGGGTTGAGAAGATTCCATAATGCATAATGTCAAGCAATAGCATAGTCCAAAAAAAAACCTGTAGGTTGATTAGGCAGCCAGGAGACAGTGTTAGGTGGTTTTTTAGTGTTTACTGATCACGTTTAAACGTGATCAGGGGAGGCACAGAAATGATATTATTTAGAGATAGGTCACTTTTGAGGACATTCCAGCGTTTAAGGATAATACTCTTGACCCTGCCTGCTAGTTTTCTTAACTAACAGGAATTCCCTCTCTGTGTGTAGGGCCCTCTGATAGGCCGAAGAGATATACCCCTATGCTGGAAACGCTCATTCATTTCAACAGCTTTAGACTGGAAATCTGTATCAGTACTGCAGTAGGAATATTGCGAATGAGTTGTTTTGGATGGTTACTCTCAGCTTTTAGAAGTGTGTTTCTGCTTAAGGGTTTACGATAGATTGTAGTCTCAATAGCACTGTTGTTTCCCTTGTATAGTGTTAGGTCTAGAAAGTGGACAAAGGTTTCATGCTGTTCCATCGTGAAAGAGAGATAATTAGTAGTAGAATTTATATATTTCAGAAAGTCAGACAGCTCTCCTCCATCACCTCTCCATATGACAACGGTATCATCAATGTATCTTTTCCACAAAGCAGTCTTGGAGAAAAAAGTGTTTTGGAGTGGGTTATGAATGAATTTCTCTTCCCATAGACCCATAACAAGACAAGCATAGGATGGGGCAAAAGCACTGCCCATAGCTGTGCCACGGGATTGCAATTGGAATCCAAATACTTAAAGAAGTTCATGGTGAGAATCATTTCTGACAGTGTAAGTAGGAATTCATTAGGAGGCAAAATCCCGTCTGGACGTTTGTTGAGGTAATGGGTGAGAGCATCAAGACCTATTTCACGAGGTATGCATGTATACAGGCTCTGCACATCAAAAGTTACCAGGATATCAGCTTGTTCATATTTAAACTCTTTAATAGTATTTAGTATATCAACAGTGTCCCCAAGGAAAGAAGGGAGGCTTGAGACGAATTTCTTAGCGAAGAAGTCAACAAATTGTGACAGAGGCTCAGTAAGACTACCAGTACTTGCCACAATCGGGCGTAGGGAAGGGTTGATAATGGATTTGAGCCAGTCCCTTACAACAGTCTGTTTAAATTCATTAATAAAGTGCAGGAAAGTTGGCTTGGTTCCTGACCATTTTTTCTTATGAATATGGAATTTTCCAAAAATAATAAATAGTTGTATGATATACAGCATGTTATTTCCAATCTTATCTTGAGTAAAATATAGCATTACATCAAACATATCTATTTCAACATTCATCTTAAGATTCTTTTTTAGAAAGTTGGTCACATCAATCCAGAGCATTCTTGTATATATACAGTGAAAAAATAGATGGGAAATACTCTCTTTTTCTAGTCCACAAAAATCACACTTATCATCAATATCCAGTTTGAATTTTTCTAACACATGTTTAACTGGATAAATTCTATGCAATATCTTGAAAGACACTTCCTTAAACTTGTTATTGATACAGTATTTATCACAAATTTTCCATGCTTTTCCCCACTGTATATCATTAAATAAGATAACAAAAACATATTTTTGTCAGAGCACTTCTCTTTCAATATATTAGTTTCACCAATATAAATACTTTCCACCCAATCTTCAAAATTAAAAGGTAGGTCTACAGCCTTTCCCGGGATTAAACCCTACACCCCACATTTTTTACGTTATTTCCCTATCTTCTGACAACGACCCCTCCACATCGCAGACCTGAGCTCTCCCAGTAAAATATGACCTAATCCAGCATTTTGACCTAATCCCATACACTGCAGTTTGGCCAGTAGTATAGCATGGTCCACTGTGTCAAACGCTTTTTGTAAATCAAGCAAGACCATGCCAGTATAATTAATTAAATTAAATTAAATTAATTAATTAAGGGCACGTTCTCAGAGGGTGTGAGAAAAGATGAAATGTTATTGATCTGTATTGATTGTAATAGGATACAGCCAGGAAAAGAAAATAGAATACAAGCATGCAAATAGAATATAAAACAGGTAATAAAAAAAACAAGAGAATAGAGAGTAAAACAGTAAGAATAGTGAAAATAATAAAACCATAAAGACAACGCAATAAAGTAGAATATGAACAATTGTGGGGTTATATGAACATATTCTGCTGACAATTTCAACACATGTTAAGTAGACTGTATGAGTGGGAAATATGGGAAAGATATGGATTACTTACAGCTGTTACTTACAACTGTTACTAACAGTCTTGATTACTTACTTAACTACAGACTAATAGATATCAAATATGTGCTCATTATAAATCTAAGTAGATATAGATAAGCTTTTTGAAACTTTGTTTGTTCCTCTATTATTATTATTATTATTAAGCAACTCTGTCTGCTACAGAAGCAAATTTTACAAACAATAAAAAGATAAAAAAAAAAGATGTCAGGTCAAAACCCTGTAACTCCAATTTTGATGATTTTAACTTCAACTGAAGTATTACATGCTCCGCTATGGGTTGAGAAAACTCCATGACACTTAGGCTGATGAAAACCTTTCAAAGCCCCATTGGATAAACTCAGTGATGCATTGTCATCAAGCTGAAAGCAAGTTGCTGAAAAATTGACATTTTGGAGATACAAGGTCTTGTGATACACAGTGATATGTTCATTATAAATGTAAGCAAAATCTGTGAATTCTTCCCCAGAATTAATTATTGCTCACATAGAGTGGTAAATTGACACCACAGTGCTTTGCTTATCATAACCTCAGTTGTCAAATGGTAATTTTTAGATATAATTGCATAATAATAGCATATGAGGCCTTTTAAAACTCATGAATATCAATATCAGTTTAAGCTTTTATTAACATTGTTAACATAGAGATAGCCATTGCATAAACCTTGTTGAGTCATCCAGTGAATTTTAAAATGTTGTTTTTTTAAATCTCTTCCTAAAGGTGAATGTTCTGAGGATTTTTTTTTTTTTTTTTCTTTTCAGATTTCCAGCGTTGCCCCTGAGGGACACTGAAGCATCTTCAGACCTTGATGAAGTCACTGGAGCGCTGAAGAGTTTCTCTTATGAACACACGGACAAAAGCAAAATCTTCAAAAACCCACACAGTTTCCAACAGCGACTCTCACATAATTACTCATTTCAAAGCAGGCCTACCTGCTGGTGGAGACGCTGCACTGCAAACACAAAACCTCCGAATCAGCAGAACTTGAGCCGACTGCAGCTCCACCGTCTCCTGTTCCCTACCTCTACAGCGTCACCCCAAGGGGAGCAGCTTACACTTCCTTTTCCAGGAAGATCTTAAAGAGCACTTTGCGTTTCTGATTAGAAGGTGCAGACAAGACTGTCGACTGACTAAACCCCAAGGTGCAGTACAGCAACCTTCCTGCATCTAATTACATTTGCCGCCAAAACTTCCAAACCCATTTTTATCAACTAAACATCTGGGGACAAAGTGGAATAACGACTGAAGACAGACAATATATGACTATTTGGTCAAAGTGATAAATGAATAGAGGTAGGTCTATCAAACTATCAGCTTAGAGGGAACACTGGTCCAGATGTGGCTCTTTGGGACACAGTCTTGACATTGGAAACCGCTGGTCAACACAAACAATATCCATCTCAACAACTCATCAAGTCTCATACTCTTAAAAGTCTTAAAAATGTGAGATAATTCCACTTGTTTCTAATGCAGTTTCACCTTCTTTTAGGGAGATTCCCAGGAACAAGCGTCAATGCATTGAAAGAAGTCAGAATAAGGCAGATCACTCAAGAAACTTGATTCAAGAAGAATTCTTCAAAAAAAGTCACTTTGTGTTGGAAACAAGTGGAATGACCTCATCTCCAATGCAGCAACAGCATGAAGAGAAATATCATAGAAAATTCTCACTTTCCCATTTGTATTTAACACTTTCTTGAGTGTTAATGTGCACTTAAGACATAATTATGACGTTTCTGACAGCACTTGAATGCAGCATTATTCCTCCAACCCATATTTCCTACACTGCACTCTATTTCATATAAGCACCAGAGGGCAGTAAGCTCACACAGTGGGAGGAGAATGGCTCTCACCTGCAGCTGATAGGAACTGAGAAAGGTGGCACAAAGTGGGAGGTTTAAAATGGTTAAATGGGAAAATAATATCTTTTTTCTTCTTGGGACATTTGCATTTTAGGTAGGTGAAGAGAAACCCTTACCCTTAATTCACAACCCTTAAGTAGTAAACTTGAAGTGACTTTGTTAAAATATTAGTTGACTTTGAAGTGTACTAGTTTACTTTTTTGGATCCATCGACTGGATGTGTTACAGTCTCAATGAGGATATAGACTTCACATGTTTTCTGTAATTTTTCTCTGTATAGGCTCTCCTTTTTTCTCACAGCCTATGAAAAACCTATATATGGGTACCTATTTCCCGTTTATGATGTACTTGTTATATTTCTGTGTAATCTCATCTCATGTTATTTCATTTTATTTATACATTTTTTTCTTTATTTGCAATTTGTTTCACCTGTCATGTCATTATCCGGGTCATGTGACTGCCTCCCATTGGCTGTTGCTATTATATAGGTGAGGCCACACCCGTGTTGTCTGTGTTTAAAGCCCTGAAGAAGACCTAGAGTGACCGAAACATGTTGGCTTTTTTAACGATTTAGCCACTACAATAAAGGCTTTTTAAATATTTTCTTCCTCATGGTTATATTTTTATATTTGGAGTGCCTGGATTGTCCTTTTGTTTGTAGCACTCTCTTTTTCCCCCGTTTTCCCAGAGCACCTGATACATTTTTGATCCTAGTTTGACAATATAGACTAGAGCAGGGGTACTCAAATACAAATCTTAAAGGTCCACAAAGAAAATTTTCAATTAGACAAAGGTCCGTTTATTAAGGTCAGTCAAGCTTTTAACGAATTATAATTAAATTATTAAATTAATAATATAAAATTAAGTATAAAATATATATAATATAAAATAAAATTATATAAAATATATAAAATAAAATTAAATAAAACATAAAATTACATATAAAATTTAATTAAATTAAAGCTACAAATCACCATTTCCCCATTATCCCCATCCCCCAAACCCGGTTCACACACCCAGCCACCAAAGGTGAATCAAACCATCCTAAGAATCAAAGTCCAAATAAGTCCAGAACTATTGTACATTGTGTCAAACACTGTTGCTTAATGAGAGAAGTGGCACCTTTGGTCTGCTGCCAAGACTTTGAACTTTGGCACAAAAGGTGTGATGACCAGGCAGAGACACTGATGCAAGTGTTCATTGGTGAGTCGGCTGCGGTACTCGTTCTTCACCGTGTTCATTGTTGAGAATGCAGACTCACTGCTGTAGGCTGGCCACCTTTGAACACGCCATTTTAGATTGATTCACGTTCCAAATCTAGGCTAGTAGCTAACAGCTGGCGAAACGAGCTGCGCTGTCAACTTGATTACACCGGTCTTTGTTCTCTTCTCTTTTAAAAATAAAGTTTGAAAAAAAAAAGTGCGGCTCTACAGTATGACGTCGCGTCCGCGACCCACCGCTGTCATGGAGATGACGGGACGCTGAATGTGATTGGACCAAACCAAAGCAGAGTAGACGTCCTCACACAGACAGTGGAGCAGTCGGGCATTCAGAGCGCTGCTTGCAGTGGAGAAAGCGGATAATTTTGACTCGTTGCGTTGCGGCGAAGTCTCGCAGATAATACAAATAATACATATGAAAAGTATAATTTGCTCAGAGTCCGGAGACAGTTGTGGTTCGGTCCGGATCCGGACCGGAGTCCGGACTTTGAGGATGACTGGACTAGAGCAACCAGTCATTTCCTTTTTTCCTACTAGTTTTCTTGTTGGGACTAAATTCGCCCGCTTTTTAGTTTCTAAAAGTGTACTTGCAGGTATACTTTAAGTTAACTTTATGTTTGTATCTGTATGCTTTTAGTATACTTGAGGTTGACTCAAAAAAGGTGTACTAAGGGATATTTGAACTTCTTATGACTTAATTGGACCACTTTTAAGTTTATTAAGTTTAATGAAATACGAGTAAGCCTAAGTATCCCATTCTCTGTACCTTGTAGCATTTTGAATGTAGTGTTCATATTAATTTTATACTAATTATATTGAAATATGTCAGTGTGATGTTTGTATTTTACATGTAAACAATGAAAATGAACAGTTAGTTTTGCAAAATTATGAAGGCTATTTTGAGAGTGTGGACCTTAGTGTGGGGAAATGTTTCAAATCAGTGAAGAAAAGCAATATTATTTGTTGTTTATTATCCCAGAAATTGGAAGTTTAATATCAATAAGTGTGTCTATATTCAATAAGGTGCGTTATACTAAAGTGTTGACACAATAATACACATAAACGCATGTACTTTAAGATAGGAGCTCTTTATTTCAATCGCAGAGCAGAACGCATCATGTGACCTGAACCTCTGACTAGTGTTTAATACCAGTTGAGTTTTCAGAGGTCCAGATTGTCCGACCGTTGTTGTCGACAACCAGGAAGCCTTGGTCAGTCAGGGTGAGCCGCATCCTGTTGTTCTCACTGTTGGTGTAGGTGCCGGTGTCCCACACTGGCCTGTCTTTGGTGTACATCACCAGGTTGGTGTCCTGCTGCAGGAGGACTCGGAACGCCTCGGCAGAAACCGTGTCCGTGGTCCAGATGGGAGACCACTTGAAGACCACCATGCTGCCGTCCTCCTGTGGTTAGTGAATAAGGAGCTTGTTAATAGTGCTCTCTCTCTCTCTCTAATGGTGACATTGAAGAGGCATTGGAAGTGTGAAGTCATTGTGAGGAATGTGTGCTGTACGCTGCTCTATGCTCTATGTTGTAATTGTATTCTTATTTTATTTTTTCTATTCATTTTCTTTATTTACTCACTTAATTTTTCTTTCCATTGTAATTTTTTGTCCTTTTTAACTTTATTAAATTTATTATTAGCTAATTAACTAATTTTATTATTATTTATATACTGCCATATGTTTGATTTGGGGGAAAGTTCAGTTGTTATGTACAATGTGTTAAATGTATAAAATCAATAAATAAATGTTTTTAAAAAAAATAGTCTCTCTCTCTCTCTCTCTCATTCAATTCAAGGTGCTTTATTGGCATGACAGTTCACAAACAAACAATATTGCCAAAGCATGTAACAAGAGATTAGTCATCCATAACAAAATAAACAAAACAAAATTAAGTAACAGAAAAATAATTCCATCCTCTCCCATGTATTATTGTGTGGTGTGTGTGTGTGTGTATGTGTTGCTGTGTTTCCACTGTCTACTAACTATCATTGTTTCTGTGTTTATGTCACTTGTGTCTCTCTCTCTCTCTCTCTCTCTCTCTCACTCACTCACTCACACACACACACATGTGAAACTGCTACCAAAATCATCACACAAGTGTAAGTTGATAGAACATTGTGCCAAAAGGTCAGTGTATTCCTTTATTTGTTCACCGTGAAGGCACAAAGAATTTTAGTTGGAACGGCGTGGGTTGGATCCAGCTTATGATTTTACAAAAGCTGTTACATTTTACCACAAGTGTTGTTACAACTAACCCAGGATGTGGGGTAGAATGTGACATTTCTCTCTTTGTC
The DNA here is from genome assembly GCF_046629955.1 of Centroberyx affinis. NCBI lineage: Eukaryota > Metazoa > Chordata > Actinopteri > Beryciformes > Berycidae > Centroberyx > Centroberyx affinis. The sequence goes on along the minus strand of NW_027282110.1, from coordinate 2,453 downwards.
TTTGAGACAGAATAGTTCTATTTCTGTGTACCACAGAGATGTTGACACTGCTCAATTTTGTAACAGACGGATGTATAGTTTACACCAGATCTCAAATGAGCAAAGAGATATGGACAGAAATGCGGAAAGTGTTACAATCATCCCCAGTCTCCCCTATATGTATTACAGTATTTTTTGTTCAAAATTATTTAAATCAAAATTACTTGGCTGGTGGATAGTTTGACCTTGTGAGCACACTTTTGCAAGTTATGGTACTTCATTTTCATGTAATTTCTCACATTATTGCTAATGTTGAATATGTTTTTCCTAACCTGCCCCGCCACCTTTACATATTGGCGGGCCGCAATGAAATTAGGTGTTTGATTTGATCATGACATCACCTAAAACCTTTTAAAGTCATCAAGCAGATAAAAGTTAGATCAAGCCTCTGGTTTGGTCCAGGATAAGCACTTTTTTTTTTTCTTTTCCTCACCTGGAAGATGGCTTTGTAGTTCCCATCATTGCTGAGGAGGAAATCCCCCTTACGAAGTTCCTGGTCAGCGCTGATGAAGGTCCGGCTCATGATTCTGGGGACAAAACGGGGACTAAATGACTCATGGGGACTTAGGTGTCTCTTCACACTGCTATCTTCCTTTTGCTGTTGATTTCAATGGAAAGGACAGACTGTTGCTTCATTAAAGCTGCAAATGGTTTATCGAAACCTGTGTAGCAACAACAAGAGCCACAACTGTTCCTTTATTTGATTGGGTAACAAAGGGTGCCCAGTAACACAGTGGCTGTATGAGCAAAAACACATATTTCCATTGAAAATAATACAAACTAGGGTCTGAAGATTCATGATTCTGAGCATTTTCCAGTGATATAATTGAATAATTATAATAATTGAATTTTTGCTTGTTATTTTTGCACAGAATTTTGCCATTTACTTCGAAATTCAAATTAGACAACCAATAACGCACTAAGGGAACACCTTCATTTTCACATGTTGTGTCAAGCAGGTGAATATTTTTAATTTTTTTTTAATTTTTGACACGTAGGAACTGGAATAAAATGGCATGCATACTGTACATAAGTGAACCACATATTCCACATTCTGCTTCCGTGTTCTCAAGCAAAATTCACCCAACATGCTAAAGTCCCATTGAGTTGTATGAAAGACACCCTCAGGTTTGTTAGTAATAAATGCAATTATTTTGTGGAGAATTTATCTTTAAAACTCTTAACAATAACCAAAAAGTGAAGTCTTGGCAACTTTCCCGTTTCTCCAGTTTGATAGAACAGATGTATCCATATATCGGTGAATTCATTCATTACTCTGTTTACCGATACCAATCATTTCATCAGGTATGCAACTCACCAGTTGGAGCAGGTGCTTCTGCTGACTGAGAGACAGATGTTGAATGGGCTGAAGATGTCTGGAGCGATGGAGCAGAGCAGTGATGCACAACTTGGACAACAGCTGCTTTTATTGGTGAGGGCAGTGCACTGCCTTCTGGTGACGTCATATGAAAGTCCAAAAAAGTAAAAAAAAAAAAAAAAGATTTGGCTACATTAGGATGTGACACAGTTGAATACCTAACAGCTAAAGCAGCACATCGTTGACTAGTAATGGCACCAAGCCTTAATCACTCTAGTCTTTTAGTTTGAGATGTGGTTTGGTAACTCTACAGCTCAGCAGGGGAGGCAGCTTGACAGCATTGTGCGCTCAGCCTCAAAAATCATTGGCTGGGAGCTCACCCCCCCAATCTCCGACATGTATGAGACCCGCATCCAACGCAAAGGACTGAAAATTCTCAAAGACCCCGAGCACCCGGCCAACCCCCTCCTAATACCCCTCCCCCCTGGGAAGAGACTCAGACCGATCAAATCTAAAACCACCAGCTTCCTCAATAGCACTTAATGTAGGGCAACCCAGCTACTGGAAGGTTCCCTATGCTTACAGCAGCATCTTATATCAGTTGACAATGCAGAGAGGAAATAGTCTTTTTAATGCACCCGACACTTTTAATGCACTGGTCACTTTAGCCGAACACTGCACCAGATTTATCTATCTATCTATCTATCTATCTATCTATCTATCTATCTATCTATCTATCTATCTATCTATCTATCTATCTATCTGTGTGTGTGTGCGTGTGTGTGTGTTTGTGCTGGTGTGTATCCTCTAGACGGTGCCTTTTGGAGAAAGTGTTGTCTATTTGTTCATATGTCCATTTCCCAGCTGTTTCACATTCTACATTCTAGAGTATATTATATATATATATTGTCTTGGCTCATTTCACATTCCAAGCTGCATTCACGAGGACAAATTGTGAATGATACTTGTGTGGCTGCCATTGCTTTGTCTGATTCAGGATTAACATATTTGCTTATATCTCTTTATTTATCTTTATTTGTTTATTTGACTCATATGATCTATCTACAATATTAATTCACAATTTCTAAGTAATGAA